>NC_134084.1:85314134-85614134 GCF_000715075.1 Nicotiana tabacum | reverse complement strand
CATCCGGAGGTGTTCCTAGATTTGTCGGGATGGATCGGACGATTTAGCGAGAAATTCCCGTACTGCATTTGGTCTTGGACCGGCCTGGATAAGAAGCGTTGGGTGGCCAAGAATCATGGTGAGGTTCCTTTACTGCCTATGCTTCGTATTTTGTGTTTCCTTCTGAGCCCTTAGTGAACGTGTATCGTGATTATTGTGTTGGCGCAGGTCTTGGCGAGAATATGCAAATGAGGCTGCCCCCTGATGGTGAAGCAGGGGCCTTAAAGCCTGGAACGAGCAAGAAGAGGAAAAGTAGGGCAGCCGTTGTCCGTCCTGCGGCAAAAAAAACTAGGTCACTTGAGCGTCGAGCCATTGTCGGGACTGCTACCCTAACCTCAGCGTTGAATCCTGATACCGAAGGAGAGGACGATGATGGAAGTCCGTTAAGGAGGAGAACAAGGTCAAGTGCGAGAGACTTTCAGGCGCCCCGATCGAAGGCTACTGAGTTCGGAACGACTGGCTCTGGCCGGGCTCGTGGCCCGAGGGTCCTTGAAGAAGACATTGATATAGCTTCGAATTGTGCAGGCGGATTTGATGCAGCTTCTTCTAGGGGGACCGTTGGTGTCAATCTTGAGGGGCCGGAGCTGGGGGCCTTCCAGCGATATGGGTTTCCACTTGGAGAAATCGGCGAACTGAACGACATCATTTCGAACTTTCCGGTTTCATCAGGGGAACTGCGGGATGCCCACGAGATGATCGGCGCCACAGCTGGGACTCCTCCCAAGGGGGAGACTTTATTGTCAACATTTTTGATGGCGTTATCGACAGAGATGATCTTAATATTGCTGGAGCCGTTAAAGCAGCGGAGAAGTCCATACAACAGGTGATAGTCATTCCTTGCTCATTTCTTTTGTCCTCAGGCATTATTCGTCGTCTTTCTAACTTTTACATTATGCCGCAGTGTAAGGAGATGTACGACCATGCCATCCTCTGGCTTCGCAGGGAGCTTTCTTATCACGAAAAGAAGCATAAGAAAGTTATTTCGAAGCTGCAGGATTCGGAGGCCCGCTCTGCCCGGGGAGATAAAGAGCTGGGAGAGCTTTGGGCCGCTTTGGAGACGGCGCTCCGGGAGAAGGCCAATCTTGTTGTTCAGGTATTTTGCCTTGCTCGTACCCGACCTTTTACCATGTATTCACACATGTTCTGTATTCGTATATTCATTGACTTGCCCTTCTCCCGTAGTTCGAGCAGAGTTGCTCGGAGATTAATCAGTTGAATGCGGAGATCTCCAGTCTGAGAGAGCAAAATGAAATATTGGCCAGGGAATTGGTGACATCCCTAGATCTTCTCACGGATACTCGCAAGGAGATTGTTGTTTTGGTTGTGGCTAAGTCCGAGGCCGAACAAGATGCTGCTACTTATCGAGAGGATGCGGCCACAGCACATATAATGGCTCGTGACATATCTATGGCAGCTGAGCAGAAACTATTCCGAGCTATCGAGCATGACAAAGCGGAGGCGAAGAGAGAGACCATGGAGGAACTCGAGGGCAGAGGCATCGAGCTATCAGCTGATCTTAAGGAGGCCCGTGCAGTAGAGGAAAGATTGGCGCTTTTGATTGCCCCTGATAAGGGCAAAGACAATAGTGATGAGGAGTAGTCTCCGAGTCCCCCCCCCCTTTTTTGTATGACTTCCCTTTTGCTTTGTATGCTGCAACCTTGGAAATGGACAGTGTAAAGATGTTTTTTCTTTTGTCAATGTATAAAAGGAGCTTTCATTCTGTCAGCCCTTCTCCTTGGCTTTTTGCTTTTGTGTTCCAGCATTGGCCCTTCGGGGCCTTCTATATGGACAAACCGGGGCCCTGAAACTGGCCATGTCCCATGGTTGAGTCGACAGCTCCTCTCGAACCGATGTTTATGGAGTCGGGGGTCTCCCGAGGTCCTGCAGTTTTCTGATACATGTGGGAGCCGGGGTGATTCCGCCAGTACACTCCCCTAGGAGAGGGTGACGTTAACGTGGCCAGAATTAATTGGCCCTCTTGGGTAAACGGGCAGTTGTCACTTTGCCTCTATATATTTGCTCATCTGTCTATTAATTGGTGATTTTGCAGTTCTTGATAAGCCTATCTCCTCTACAGATCCTGGCGCTTTGTGCTAGTCCTTCCTCTTCCATGTTTCAGTGAATTTTTTTCTGGATCCTCATCTTCTCCCCCTTATTCTGCCGTAGTCATGGCTGCTACTTCGATTTATCATCGGTCGAAGGGGAGTCTCTCCTATGCTCCACATTCGGACGGCACCAGCAGTTCGCCTCCGATGTCGGGAGAGAGAGGCTTGGGGTACCCTGCCTCGAGGAGGGCTGTCACACCAGAGAAACCTCCCAATGTTCCGGGCCATCGAGAGCATGTATCGAGGATTATTTCATCGGTGAGGGAGGAAAACCTCAAGATGATTAGAAAAGAATGTGGATGGGGAAAGGTGCAATTTTGTAAGTACCTTCCTCCAAAGAGAGTGTCATGACATATGTTGAGGGATTCTTGAGTGTGTATATTCATGTTCTTGCACCGGGTTCCCCGGACCGGGTTGTGCTTGATTTCTGTAGAAGATATCAAGTAACGTTAGTGCAGGTTCATCCCTTTCTTTGGAGAATAGTGCAGACGATGAGATTTTTTGCTGACAAGGCCGAGATAGAATTTACCCTCAGCCACCTCGTGAGGTTGTACCAGCCATTGCGCTATCGGGGCCTGATTGCTCTTCAGCGTAGATCCACCTGAGATATTGTAATCGGCAGTGAGGAGGATGAGGACCATGGATGGATGAATCGGTTCGTTCGAATCCAAACGACCAATGTTATCCCTGGAGAAGTTTTGCCATTTCCTGAGAAATGGAACTTCACAAGTAAGTGCTTCGTTTGAACTGCCTTTATCTTAACATGAGGTTGGCCCCATAACAATATCCTTCTGTTCTTTGTTCATAGCAACTCATTGGTCGCTCGGTGAGGTCCTTGATTTAGTCGAGTGGTCTCGTAAGTTGGCAGCTTGCTCGATTTATGATAGGCACCGGTGGCGAGACCTATCAAAAGGGAGATGGGAGGCGAAGCATCATGGTAGGTGCCTGGTGTTCTGCCCCCTAATAGATGGCTTCCTTCTTGCCGATTCATCTGATTTATCTGCTGCAGGTGCTGGGAGTTCTTTCGAGGCGAGGCCGAGTCCTTCGGGGGAGGAGAAGAGGTTGCTGGCCCCGTGGTCAAGGAGTGCCGGTAAAAGGAAAGATGCTCCGGGGTGTGAGAAGGCTTTTAGTGAGGCGACTTCTTCGCTGCGGTTAAGGAGGAGCAATTCGGTCGATCGGCAACCTTCCGAGAGTGGTACATGATCGGACATTGCTTCGGTCTTCGGCGAGGCTCAGCGTTTTGGCCTTATGGTGAGTTTCGACTACTGTAAGAATGTTCTGGCGCTACGCACCCCTTTTTTTTATCTGGCTTCCTTTCTCAGGCCTTTGATAGGCTTAAAGCCGAACTGCTTCGTTGCGAGGCTTTGTTGCGGGAGGCTCGGGATAAGGAGAAATCCCTCAAGCTTCTTTGTGCGGCAAAGGAAAGCGAGCTTGTCTCTTTACAACATGAGCTGGAATAGAGCCGGGCCCGGGAGGCCCTCTTGGAGAAACAGATACCCTACATTTCACGCTGGCCTGATTCCCTTTTTGTCTTGTCGCCTTGATGTTTTGCTATTTCAGTTGAAAGATAAGGCGGATGAGCTGGAACAACTCTAGGTAAGGTTGGCAAAGCCAAACGCGAATTCACCGAGCTGCAAGCGCATGTGAATACCCACTTTGTGGACAAAGAGAGGGCTCGTGATGGGGCTTCAACTCTTGAGGCGCAAATCCAGACTGCCTGCGCGAATGATTTGGCTCGGGCGAAGATGATCGCAAAACTCTCATCCGAGCTTTTGAGGGCAAAAATCAAGGTGGTGGATTTCCAACCAAGGTTGTGATGAACAATACTAGGGAGGGACAGAAAATGGCGGCTTATTCAAGAAGCATTGCTGCTACTAAAGCTGAGCTAAAGAAGACCCTCGATCGTGCAAACAACAAGGAGTATGTGAGGTGCAGAACCCGGAGGGAAATCCTTGAGGATATTCATGCCAGGGGTTTTGATCTCTCGGGGGAGATCGAGCAAGCTAAAAGAGAAGAGTATGACGCCAAGTTCCTTCTGTCCGATGCTAAGGACGATGAGGAGGAGATCACCGGGCCATAGTTGCCGAAAAGGGGGAACATCTATTCCCTGCCTCCTTCATTGTGTATATAGCTTTCATTATTTGTTGTAGGTTGAGATTGCGCTCCACCGTCAATATGTAAAAATAAGAGGGGGAATTCCGCAATTTGTATCTTCTGTATTTCTGCTCTTTGGGGTTTCAATTGAGTCGATTCGACCTTGGATTGGCAGAAACCTCCGAACCTACAATGTATCCCCGATATTTATTAGGCCGGTGATAGCGGCTTTCATTTTTTGCCCTTAGGCTTGCATGTTTTAACCATCTTCAGGTTCAGTCTCCGAGTCGGGATTCAACTCGAGCTTAATTACCCTCGAGTTTTGCATTTGCATAGGCTGGACATAGTGGCTTTTATGTCTCGGGTCAGAGCGACCTTCTATATATGTGGCCCTTAGGCAAGTGTAGTTAACTGTTTTGTATCCAGTCTCCGAATCAGGTTACGATTCGAGCTCATTTTAATCCTCGAGTTTTCTATTTTTAAGCTGGCGACAATGGCTCTTACGCGGATTGGTCTTTGAGACCTTTTAATGTGCGGACCGGAGGCTCGTTTGGCTGGAGACAATGGCTCTTACGCTTTTGCCCGTGGGCTTTTTGTAGGCTTTATTTTCCACTCATTAAGGTCTTTTTGAAATTATTTTGCCTGACCCGTCGTCGGTTCTGGAAGAACCTCGATTTCAAGTCGTTAGCAGCGATGTTCGAGCACCTCGGAAGGTTCTTAGCTCGTAGGCTAAGTAGCTTGAAGCCTTGTGATTTGGAGCTGACATGGTCAAAGCTCATTTGCATGTTGAGGGAAGCCTATTTTAACTATTTTTTTCCGAAGTATATTCGAAGTAGTGGCCTGCAATTTTGTTTAGCGACTGTCGGGCGTCCCCGAGTCGCGTTAATTTGGCTGGACCAGCCGTTTTGACTGTAGTCATATGCGTTTGGTTGGAGCCTATTTTCGATCCTGAGTGATAGTTTAGGTGTCTACACCGAGGGTATGCCCTTTCAGTATTCTTACAAATGCGACGTATAGCCTAAACTTCGGGATTTTAAGTTTCATGCCTGTTGAGGTCTTATAGTTTGTCATGCCTTTTGTGGTCTTATAGTTTGTTATGCCTGTTGAGGTCTTACAGTTTGTGTTGCTATGCAGAATAGATCTGGTCATACCGAGTCTGCCTGCTAGGGGTCTTACAGCCTCGGGTTTACCAGTGTAAGGCGATTGGCGACAGTCTCCGAGTCATCGAGTTTGCTTAGGCTCGAAGGCCATTATTCGTGAGCACGGAGTTATCTTGCTGGGGCTTTATGAGCCTGGAGTTCCGACCCTCGGGCCGTGCAGGGTGCCAAATTGTTGACGCTAAGTCTCCGAGTATTTCGGGATACATTCGGTGGAGGGGCCCTTGCCGCGAGCATGTTGAAACCCCCTTTTCTGGAATACGAGATGCCGAAATATATTCTTTATTGCTTGGCCTAAATACATGTTGTTTTGTTGTTGCGAGCTCGGCTCCTTGGACCGTTC
Organism: Nicotiana tabacum; assembly: GCF_000715075.1. Lineage (NCBI taxonomy): Eukaryota > Viridiplantae > Streptophyta > Magnoliopsida > Solanales > Solanaceae > Nicotiana > Nicotiana tabacum. The sequence goes on along the minus strand of NC_134084.1, from coordinate 85,608,396 downwards.
AGTCCGGTGCATCATTTCTTATTGAGCTTCGTTCGTCATTTCCTGGAGTGGGCTGGTTGTAAAGAAAGTCTCGTGGGCTCGCTGAATCCTCCTTGGGAAGTGCGTGGATGTTGCCTCGTTAAAAACTCCTACCAGTAAAAACCCGTTCTGGGATAAAAAACTGATCAAAGGCAAAGAGTGTAGTAGACGCTTTGAAGCCTCACGATCTTCGAGCCGGAGTGTCGTCCTGATTACTTTGGTCGTGGACCTGCATAAGAGTTATCGTGAAGTAGAGGATGGAAAGAGGGATGGGCGATTATACCTTGGTGGCGACGGCGCTTCTTCAGTTTTGGCACTTTATTCGATGGTTGCTAAGTGGTCCTTTATTTGAATGCGTCTGGGGCGACCATCAAAAAATCATGTGAATGACGTGTTGGGGCTCGTCTGCTTTGTTCCTTTTGGCTATTTCTCCTTCTAGTGATTGATTTTTAGCCCGGTTGCTGAGAAATTCCCGAAGGTGCCCGTTATCGAGCAATCGGGCCACTTCCTCTCGGAGCTACCTGCGATCTGCGGTTCGATGCCCGTGCGAGTTATGAAACTCGCAAATCGAATTGTAGTTCCTGTAGGAATGATCTGAATGTACCTGTCTGGGCCATCTGGCATCTCTGATTTTGCTAATGGCAAACATGATGTCTGACACATCGATGTTGAAGCTATACTTTGATAGGCGGGGTGCCCCGGTTGGTCCTGCGTACCTGGCAAAGCCACCCCTGTTGAGGGGTCCCTGAGGGTTCTGTCCTTGGTTTACCAATCGGCCGTTACAGGGTAGATTGTGCTTTGGAGCATTCTCTGATCATCGGGGTATGGCTGGTACCTTTCTTTATTCGATCTTGACTCTTTCACCAAGAGCCTGCTCGGGTATACTGAGCCCAAAGGGGCTCCCAGCTGGTCGTCCTCGACCCTGGTCTTTGACTGGTATCGGTTGTGGACGTCCGACCAGGTTACGGTGGGATACTCGATCAGATTCTCTCAGCCACCTTGATGCCACCGAGCTTCGTTCATTCAGACCTTGAGTGAATGCCTGTATTTCCTAGTCGTCGGAGACTGGGGGAGCTCCATTCGTTATGTATGAAAACAAGACACGAATTCACGCAGCATTTCGTTCTCCCTTTGCTTAATCTTGAATACTTTGGACTGCCTTGTTGCTACCTTGATGGCATCGGCGTGCGCCCTTACGAAGGAGTCCTCCAGCATGGCGAACGAATCTATGGAGTTAGGAGCCAGGTTGTGGTACCACATCATGGCCCCCTTCGAGAGCGTTTCTCCAAATTTCTTCAGCAGGACTGACTCGATCTCATCGTTCTTTATATTATTGCCCTTCACCGTGCACGTGTAAGCGGTGATATGTTCATTGGGATCCAAGGTCCCGTTGTATTTTGGGAGTGTTTGGCATTCTGATGTTCTTTAGGATGGGTTTCAGAACCGCTTCCTCTGGGAACAGCCGTTGCACGAACTTTCTCGAATCTACACCTTTCAGGACCGGGGGCGCTCTCGGGATCTGATCGACCCTAGAGTTGTAGGTCTCGACTTTTTTATCATTAGCCACTATCATTTTCTCACCCGATTCGATCCTTCTGGTGAGGTCCTCAAGCATCTTTACTATGATAGGGTCGGCTATGGACCCGTTATTGCTTGATCTTTCGAGCACTTGCTCAGCGAGGGGAGCTGTTTCCGGCGCTACTGTGCTGGGAGTCTTCGGATGGCTTTGCAACTAAGCAATAGCCAACTGTTGTGCCTGAAACATCTCAAAAATAACATGAAGACTAACTTATGTTCTTCCCGGGCTGGGGTTTCTTGGGCTTCCTGTCGGTCGTTGTGTCGTATGCTCATATCGATGTGGGGAGTTTCGTCGACTTGTTGTGCGTCCTCTGAATCTGCCTCCGCTAGAATCGGTCTGGGCGCGTTATCGAGATTCTGTGGTGACGCTTGAGCTGTCGGGACAGACACACTATTTTCCCCGTGGTTTTTGAGGTTGTCGTTCTCGATTTTGTTTACCGAGCCAGATATTTTGACCTAAAATCAAGATATCTTGGACAAGAAAAAGTGTGAAAGGTAACTTGCGATTGTGCAATGAAACCAGCAAGAAAATAATCACTATTATTTTTAGCCCCACGGTGGGCGCTAAACTGTTTACCGTAAAAATGGTAACAACAATTAAATTTGTAAATGAGATTCTAAAAATACGTGATCTATTTTTATGCTAGCTGTTAGAGCAGATGATGCTAGGAACATGAAGTTTAATGATGAAATGCAAGCTAAAACGAGGCAGTAATCAAACCGAGAGGCCTGTTGTCCGGGTATAGGACTAGTCGATGGGGGACCTCGGGGTCGATATCTGGGTCGAGCTCGAGCTATTGGGGATATTCGGGAAAGGGATAACAGATAGGTTATGATCAAACAAAGCTCTATATGGCCAAGGCCAAGCAATAAATGAGGAACAAGTAAGAAAGCGATAAATGCTAAAGTGGCCTCGAGCCAGTGAGAGCAAGCGAGTTAGAGAGAAGAGAGAGAGAGATATTATTGATTTTGTGGAGGAATAGTTGGAGCAACATCAGCCCTCTACAAAGTGGCATGGATTCCCCTTATATAGGAGAGGGGATACAATATAGTATAGAGTGCATTAAATGCAAAGATACGAGGATGGGACGGCTAGGCACAGTGCTAGTGTTTGTTGATTATAGCTGCCCGCCTCGGGGATCCCCCATCCATGGAACCTTCATTAGGTCACGGACAAATTCCCCATCCTTGGAATCTTTGCTGGGCCGCGGACAAATCTCGAAAGAAGGAGCTCGATCGTAATCCTGCATCCTCGAGGTGCTGATATGACTCCCCGAATGCACCTTAGCGGTGAGAAATAGACCCCTCTGATTTCACCGCATACAGTATGAAACCCTGAATTGCACATTGTTGTGCTATATTGAGGTGACACACATGCTAGATGACGAGCGTGAGGTCGTGCACTATTGGAGATTGTGACTTAGTCCGTCCTGAATGACTATTTTACCACGTATTTGACTGAAATCTATTTGCTATCATCTTGTTTTGGGTTGAATGCCATATTTGGGCTTCGTGCCAACTATTTAAACCGTTAGGGGATTTTTATTGATATTCCTCATTGTTTTGACTTTATACTTGAACTCAATCATGTTGTATTCTACTGGTTTCATAACTCAGCCATGTTTACTCTGCTTTAACACTTAAATGATATTTTGGGTTGAGCAATATGTTTTACTGTTGCCCGAGTGGCTATGAGATTCTGACTGAGTAAGGCTGAGGGCCTATGTTGTGAGGAAACACTGATTATGATTATGAGGACGAGGGCCTGAGATGTGTACGCCACAAGGTGGCTTGTTAATATGAGGCCGAAAGCCTAGTGATGATGCCATGAGATGGCTTGATATTGCGCTTGGGCCGTAAGGGGCCCATCCAGGAGTTTGCACACCCATTGTGATGTGAGATATAGCCCGATGGGCTGGTATTGTTGACATTATGCCCGAGGGGCAATCCTTTATGTGCTTATCTGTCTTATTTGTCTGTCATTTACATGTTTAATTGTTGAATAGGCATATCTTGAAGTTTAAACTGAACTTATATGATTTTACATATCTTTACTGAATCACTGTTCTTACCTGTTTTACTGCTTCATTATAGCCTATAATGTTCCTCGCGTGATTTCATGCTCTCAGTCGTTTATTTATGATTATTACTCACTGAGTTGGAGTACTCACTTTACTCCTTATACCTTGTATGCAGATTCAGGCGCATCTGTTCCCGCTACCGAGTGTTGATTATTCCAGCTCAGGCGGATCCGAAGATTCTCTTTGTAGCTGCCGACGTTCGCAGCCCAGAGTTTCTTCCCTTGACTTACTTCTCTTTGTTTTGGATTTGTATTGAACTCTGTAGACTTTCTTGTCTTATTCCAAATTTTTAGATGCTCATGACTAATGACACCTCGGTATCGGGCTGTGTTGGGTTATTTTTCCACATATTGTACTGTTGACTGCTTAAATATTGGGTCATTTATCATGTTTTAGACTTAATTCTCATTGTTAACTGCTTAAAACTAAAATGGGTAAGTGTAGGCTGGCCTTGTCTTCACGAGAGGCACCATCACGACCGAGTCCGGATTTAAGGTCGTGACACACATCAAATCTGTTGTGACGTGCAACCCGATCTCAAATTTTAACACAATATCTTTCTCAGCATATAACTCATTTCCAATATCATATCTTTTCCCGTTTTAATGCGGCGTACAACTCGATCCCCCAATATCAATTCCATTCAATATTGTTGCGATGTGCAACCCGATCCCCAAATATCAATTTATTAACATAAATGACTCAGCATCTCTATTTACAAAATATCAACACATAAGAGAATAAAAATATACGGAACATTAAGAACTACCAATATAGATGGAAAATAACCAACAACTTAAAATCCCTAACCTTGATGATCCATCAATATAAGAATAACTAAATGGCTCACGTAATTGAAATAATATAATAGAATGCACCAAGAAATATAAGGACAATAAAAACAAAAAGAAATATGACAATGAGAATATACAATTATGACAAGTAGGAACATGTAGCAGGTAAGTAGATATGAGTGTGTGAGTACCTAATTTTTTACTATGTTTGGTTTTTCCACTCACTTTTTAGTATTTGAATAGTTCTTAAGTTTAACCTTAATATTTTAGTTTTATTACACCTTTTTATATGTTTATTTTAGATAAATTGAAAACAACAAAAATAGTCACAATTTTACATATTAATTGTCTTCTTATTCTCAAAAGAAAGAAAAAGGTTCCAAAAAATATACGGGTCTACTTTATCCTTTTCAAGTTAAGAATTTTAATAAATGAATTGGGAGTAGTTAGCATTTTTTTATCTTTCTATGTTAATCAAGTAGAAGTAGTATCTTATATTATTAATAACTAAAAAAAGGAATTTAAAAATAAAACAAAAAAAGAGCCAATTAAAAATGACCCAAGTTACAAAGATTATTTTTTAATAACAAACTTTGCACTTGCATGTGGGCACAACAATATTATCCCACATGTGCACATTCACGTTGGATTCCCTCCCAAGAATTCCCTAAACCGATTTTTTTCCGTCCTTATCAGCTGGCCAAAGCTAGCTCATGCATCACTCCTGACCCTCTGTAAAAATATTGTACAAATATTCCTATATAGATAGCACACAAGAGACCTAGGGATAGAAGGAGAACACACCAAAAAGGGGAGTGGGGAACACGAGAAACAAAAGAGAAGGGGAGGATTTTCTTTGCACAAAAAATGAAAAGGGGAAAGACAAACAAAAAACAGAGAGAGTAACGAGAAAAGGGGCTGGGCAAAAAAAAAGTGAAAAACAGAGGTTAAAAAACGGCAAAGAGCAGAAAATAAAGAACGGATCTGAGCAGACAAAGGAAGAAAGAACGAACATATTTAGAAAAAGAGAGAGGAGTCGGCCGCACCTTTCTTTAATTTTTTTACAGTCTCTTCTCCTAACATTCTTATACTCATAACCTAAAGGGTAGCCATGAAATCATCATAAACTACATCTATTTTCAGTGCTGCTATAGGAAAATCTCAAGCAAAAATTACTGGTTTTTTTTCCTTAAAATAAAAGCCCTTTCTTCTTTCATAATATTCATGAAACCATGGAAACCCAGATGAGCAAACACCCTTAAAACTAGCTAGTTTCATACAAAACTGTTAGCTTCCATAGTTGTGGAAGTTCTCATATCGAAGGTTAGCTTAGAGAGAAGGCTAAGAAGAGTCCTCTTTGTACATTAGCTCCTATTGTGTATTTGTACACTTTAACATACACTAACTTCCTAACTAACCACATTAATTAGATTAACTAACTATAGCTAGCTAACCATAGTTTACTAACTCCACTTCTCTCAACACTCCCCCTCAAGCTGAAGGCTTGAAGAGATTCTTCACTCCGAGCTTGTTCAGAAGATAGTCATGTTGGGCTTTGCCCAAGCCTTTTGTTAGTAAGTCGGCTAACTGTTCTTTAGTTGATACATGCTGAGTCTTCAGTACCCCTTGTAGTATCCTTTCTCGAACAAAATGACAGTTTATGTCAATATGTTTAGTTCTTTCGTGGAAATTGGGATTTGCTGCAATTTGAATTGCAGCCTTGCTGTCACACATAAGCTTTACAGGTGAGTTTAGATGAACTCCAAGCTCTTTGAACAGCCTATTTAACCATACTATTTCTGCAATATATGATGTCATGCTCCTAAACTCAGCTTCTGCAGAACTTCTGGAGGCAGTCTCCTGCTTCTTTGATTTCCATTAGATCAAAGCATCTCCAAACTTTACTATGTAACCTGTGACTGACCTTCTAGTTTGTAGGCAAGAGCCCCAGTCAGAGTCACAGTATGCAGATAACTCATTTGCATTCTGTGCTGGCATGAAGAGTCCTAGCCCAGGAGCTCCTTTTATGTACCTCACTACCCTCAAAGCTGCTTCCATATGAGAGACTTTTGGGTTGTGCATATACTGACTCAGGACTTGAACCACAAATGCTATGTCTGGTCTGGTCATAGTTAAGTAGAGTAATCTCTCTACAAGCCTTTGATAGCTGCCTGGATCCTTAAGTGCAACATCTGATTCTTCTGAGCTTCCTATGCCTGTTATTGCTTTGTCATACTCCTGAGATTTTAGCTTTTGATTCACTTTTAGAGGTGTGCCTGCTGGCTTGGCTACCCCTAGACCTGACTCAGAGATAAGCTCCAAGGCATATTTCCTTTGAGATATAACTATACCCTCTTTTGATCTAGCAACTTCAATGCCCAGAAAGAACTTTAGCTCACCTAGATCTTTCATCTTGAAATTCTTCTGCAAATCAGTTTTTGTCTGATTTAATAGCATAATATTGTTTCATGTGATCAGTAGATCATCTACATACACCAGCACAACAACTAGATCACTGCCATTGTGTTTGGTAAACATAGAGTAGTCAAAGTAGCTCTGTTGAAAGCCCATGTGTAGTAATGCTTCTGTTAATTTCTTGTTCCATTGTCTTGGGGCCTGTTTGAGCCCATACAAGGCCTTGTGTAGTTTGAAGACCTTGTAAGACTCCCCCTTGTCTGGCAAACCCATCAGGTATCTGCATGTAGATATACTCCACTAGGTCACCATTGAGGAAGGCATTGTGCACATCCATTTGATAGATAACCCACTGTTTAGCAGCTGCTAAGGCAATGATGGACCTCACAGTAACCATCTTGGCTACAGGAGAAAAGGTTTCTGAGTAGTCAAGGCCTTCTTTCTGACTATAGCCCTTGGCCACCAGTCTTGCCTTGTATCTCTCAATTTCTCCTGAAGCCTTGAACTTTATCTTAAAAATCCATTTGCATCCAATAGGATCTTTTCCAACAGACATGTCCACAATACTCCATGTATGATTGGCTTCTAGAGTAGCTATTTAAAGTTTCATAGCTGCAATTCACTTGGGATCTGAGGCTGCTTCATTAAATGACTGTGGTTCAGTAATAGAGGAGTAGGAGGATAGGGCATGAAGGTGAGCAGGTTTGAGAGCATTGTAGGATACATGTGAGGAGATAGGATACAGGCAGGTGTGAGAGGAAGCAGGAGTCACATAATCTTGCAACCACAAAGGAGTTTTGCTAGGTCTTGATGATCTTCTCAGACTCACAGAGGGAGCCTGAGAGTCCTCTGAGGTATTGTGTTCTTCTGTCAAAGGAGAAGAAGGAAGAGAAGGAACTAAGGAGAGAGGTTCCTCTGAAGGGTGTATGTCAATTGGATATGTGTCAGTTTGTGTTCTCATAGGTGTATCATAGGATAGAGGTGCAGGATGAACTTCAGTAACTGCAGGAAGAAGATCTAGAACGGGGAACATAGGTGTGCCAGAGGTTTGTGAGCATTTGAATGGAAAGATGTCTTCTTTAAACACCACATTTCTGCTTACAAGGAAGGTTCTTGAGTGAAGATCATAGACCTTATATCCCTTCTGAGTTGAGGAATATCCTAGAAATGCACCAGGTACTGCTCTGGAAGCAAATTTGTCCAGCTCTTTGGGTGAAGTTACATAGCACAAAAAGCCAAATACTTTGCGATGAGTGAGGTTGGGAGCATGCAAATAAAGCATCTCAAAGGGTGACTTGCCACCAATAACCCCTGAAGGAAGTCTGTTGAGCAAGTAAACAGCTGTAGATACAATCTCCCCAGAATTCAAAGGCGCAGCAGCTTGAAACCTCAAAGCTCTGGCCATTTCTAATATAGTTCTGTGCCTCCTCTCAGCAACTCCATTTTGCTGAGGTGTATAGGTGCAGGTACGTTGATGAATAATGCCCAAGGATGACAATAAACTGTGAACTTCTTGATTAAAGAATTCACTACCATTATCAGTTCTCAGAGTCTTAACTGTTGTGGAAAATGCATTTTTCACCTTTGTTAGGAACTCTTTAAGGACAATCATTGTATCAGACTTAAAAACAAGTAAGAAAACCCAGGTAAATCTGGAAAAGTCATCTACAATAGTAACAAAGAACCTTTTACTGTCATATGTAGGCACTCTATATAGCCCCCATACATCACAATGAATCAGTTCAAATACAGCATTAGAGGTAGTAGTACTTAGCTTGTAAGGTAACTTTGATTGCTTGGCTAAAGGGCAGATAGTGCAATGTGTGTGATTATACTTCAAACTACTTAGAGTTGTATGCTTCTTGATTATATCTATAGGTGCATGACCTAGTCTTCTATGCCACAGTGCACTAGATTCAAAGTGTTCACTAATCATACAAGCAGACTTATTCTCAGGCATAGTAGACTTATATACAGAGTTTACCTCAGATACTTGCTGCACAGTTTTATTCCTTTGTTGAGTTGAATCATGACTGAATATACCACCGACTAATGTCTTGCCTTGTAATAGGTACAGTCCCTTGTCCTCCTTACCAATCCCCTTCACCTGACCATTGTAGAGATCTTGGAAGATACAGAAGTCAGGAAAGAATGCCACAAGACACTGCAGCTATTTGGTCAGTTTAGATACTAACAGTAGATTGTACTTAAACTCTGGAATGTACAACACATTGTTGATATCCTGATTGTTAAGAACACTTGCTTTTCCAATATGTGTAATAAAGGCAACATCACCTGTTGGCAAGTGAACTTTACTTCCCTTTTGAGAGGGAATTGACTGACATGAACTTAGCATTTCTAGCGTGGATGTCATATGATTTGAAGCTCCAGAGTCTATTATCCAATTGAGATTAACAGCCTTGGATAACATAGCTATTAGTTTACCTGCAGTTGTAGCTCTGGCAGAAGAGCCTTCATCTGCTCCCTTGTTAAGTAGCTGCACTATCTGCTGATATTGCTCCTATGTAAAGTAAGGAACTGTTTGTTGCTGAGTCTGGACTCCAGTTGGTACAACATTCATCTGTATTTGTTGAGGCTGGAAACCAGATGTAGGTGAAGTCCCACACTGCAAACCTCCAAATTGCATCTGCATATGAGCATTTTGCATAGTAGGACTGTAATTGGTATTGACATGATTAGCATATATTCCTGAGTTGCTTCCCTTCTTCTTCATCTTAAGGTTGGACTTGAAGTCTTGAGGATATCCTATTAGTTTTAACAGTTCTCCCTAGTGTGACCTTTGTAGTTACAATAATCACAAATCAGTGTCTTCTTCTGAGCTCTAAACTGTCCAGTGCCAGGATTTGGATTTTTGTTGCCATACATAGCAGTGCTATCATTACCTTCTGTTACTTGCATCATTTGCATGAAGTTTGCCAGATTTCTCTGACTTTCAACATCCACAAGGAGAGAATATGCCTTGTTGATACTAGGTACTGGTGTCATCATCATTATTTGACTTCGAGCTTGAGAATAAGAGTCATTCAGTCCTATAAGGAATTGAAGCAACCTATGATATTCAAAGTGCTCAGCATATTTCTTTGACTCTGAACACGGACAACCAGGACAAGGCATGAGTGCATCAAACTCATCCCATAGATCTTTTAATTTCGAGAAATAATCAGCTATATTCATTGTTCCCTGTGTTAATGTATGGATCTCTCTATGCAAGTACAGAACCCTAGATCCATTCACTTTGTCAAATCTTTCCCTCAGATCTTCCCATACCTTGTGAGCATTGGAGGCATACACTACAGTGCTTAACAAACCTGGACGCACAGCATTCATAATCCAAGAGAGTACTACAACATTTACCTTTTCCCATTGTTCATGAAATTCAGGTTCGAACTTCAATTTTGGGTACCTACCATCCACAAATCCTAGTTTGCTTTTACCCAATAGACCTATTCTCATATATCGACTCCATAAAGCATAGTTATCCGACCTAGTTAGCTGAAGAGAGATGAGTGAGCTACCTGGAGTATCTATTGGTTGAAGATATAGAGGGTGATTGTGATCTATCGTAGGGAAAATAGCTGGAGCAGCTGGTACATTCGCACGTCTAGGAGCACTCTCGTTTGTTTCGTCTTCTATCGCCATTGATGAAGCTTTTCAGAGGTCAATTTGAGCAAAACCCTAGCTCAGAGGTGTTGTTACCTTCAGACACTTCAGCTGAACTTCAGTAACACACATACACACAGATGAGCGAGGAACTAAGCTCTGATCATAGACACTAGCTCTGATACCATGTTAGCTTCCATAGTTGTGGAAGTTCTCAGATCGAAGGTTAGCTTAGAGAGAAGGATAAGAAGAGAAAGGGATTAACCGTTCTATTGAAAAAATGAAAGTCCTCTTTGTACATTAGCTCCTATTGTGTATTTGTACACTTTAACATACACTAACTTCCTAACTAACCACATTAATTAGATTAATTAACTATATCTAGCTAATCATAGTTTACTAACTCCACTTCTCATTGTTTGAGGCAAAACTCATTGTTCAAAGGTTCGATTGCCGTCGAGTTCGAGGTCGTCGGAGTTTTCGTTCATTAGCTTCAGTTCCGGTTCTCTGTTTTGGATTGGGTTTGATCCCCTCTACTGTACGAGCTGATTATTTTGGGATTTTCTTATCTATATAAATTGGAAGGTTTATCACTTAAGGTCTAACCCTTTCTCTCTTTCGCTACTCCAATTCATTTCTCTATGATTCGAGTATTTTAGATCCATGTCATTGTTGCTTCAATATTTTATTTTTCATGTGTGTCTGCTTTGAGTTCTTAATATTATTAGTTGTAGTTGGTTTTATGAGATATTGGCATCAATTCTTTATTAAAGAAAGTATAACGTTTTTTATGTAAAATCTTTTGATGGAACGAAATTTGAGGGGCATGGGTTTCATTTACCCTGTTTAGTTTCATAAGGTTTGAATACGAAAGCTAATCAGTGGTTTGAGTTCATTTGTGATTTTGGCTAAGACATTTGTGATGTATGTGACCTCTGTTCTTGAATTAATGTATTAAAACTGTTAGATGAATTAACTTAGCAAGTTAGTGGTTCACGCTAGAATTTTTATTGAGCTAATGGAATTTATTTTTTGCAATAATAAGGATACTTTCATACTTCCATTATTCATATTAAGGAGTTAGCGAAAGAAGAGGCAATCTAGTGTTACGAATATACACCGATTTGGATGCATGTTGGCTCTGTACGAGAGTTTAAAGTTGGTTTAGAGGTCTTTTTGGCATTAGTTTGAACAATGCATTTGGATTGGTTGAGATTAGCAAGAATTTAAAAGTATCTTTGGGTTATATGTTTAATAGCTATATTGAACGTGGTAGGAGCTTTAGGCCCCTTAATTAATCTACCATTGTGATTGTGTACACATTCGCGTGACATAATTATGATTCTAAAAATAAATCGAGGTATGCGTTCGCGCAACTTCGGCCAAACATTCTTAATATTAATAAAGCGTGATTAATTGTGGACACGTACGCGTGACATGATTCTTGACGCGCCAAACAAAATGAGTACACGTACGCGTGACTCGCTTTAGGATAATTTCTTAATTAAAAGCGGTAAAAGGTAAAAATGTACATAGGTTCTTAAACATGCAATTAGACAATTTAATTAAGCCAAGTGTGATTAAAGCTATCGTGCTAAAACCACGGAACTCGGAAATGCCTAACACCTTATCCCAGGTTAACAGAATTCCTTACCCGGATTTTTATGTTCACAGACCATAAATAAGAGTCAACTTCCTCGATTTGGGATTTTAAACCGGTGACTTGGGACACCATAAATTATCCCAAGTGGCGACTATGAATTTGAATAAATAATCCCGTTTCGATTATTGTCACTTTAATCAGAAAAACTCCTTATTCCCTTTTCGGGTAAAAGAGTGAACATGGACAATTCAAAACAAGTAACAATTAAATTATAATTAACAAGTAAATCATAGATATCAAGTAAGAACATGTAGCAATTAAAACATGCAACAAGAAATAACATGGAATAAATGAAGGCATGGAAGTATATAGCCCAATCCCGCATGCTTAATCGCATGACGGCGGATATACACTTGTCACCTTGCATATACACTGCTTCCCCACATAATTCACATAACAAATAGTTCAAAACCTCCTAATTATCTCAATTCAAGGTTAGACACAACACTTACCTCTTTGTGCAACCAACCCAACAATCATCTACGATTCTTTTGAACAAGTCTCCAAACCAACCTAATTTAGCTAAATATAGTTCAAATAATTCAAAATAAGCTTTAGAAACTACTCAAAAATTAAAAAGATTCAACCTTTAATAAATTTAGAAAAATTCAACAAAAGTCAACCCCGAGCCCGCTTGGTCAAAACCCGAGATTCAGATCAAAACCAGCTACCCATTCACATACGAACCTGATTATGTGATTTGTTTCGAAATTCGCCCTTAATTTGAGGTCTAAAAAGTCCCTAAATTCTACCCAAATCCCTAATTTTTACCATAAAAACCTAGATTTGATGTTAAAAACACATAAAATATAATAGGTAATTGAAAGAAAGTAGATTAGAGTTGCTTACCAATATTTTTGGGAAGAAGAAATTCTTGAAAAATTGCCTCTAAACTGTTTAGAGTTGAAAGATAATATAAAATGAGTTAAGTCCTATTTTTATTTTACCCAACTGCAGTTATCGCAATTGTGAAGTCTTGTTCACATTTACGACCTTTTGATGGTAGGCTGCAATTAAGAATTTTTTGCTACTTTGCATCTATTATTCCCTACAATTTAATTTTGTTTGAACTAAAATATGGGAAATTTATACTCATTATGTATTTTTTGTTATGTAGGACGTAATTCCGAATAAAGAATAGTTTTTTGAGCTAGAATTAATAGAAGAGAACTTTAAAGTCCGAATAGAAGTTTGAAAGTGTAGCCGAGATTAATTACGGAGATCGAGGACCGTGTACATACGTGAAAAAAAGTGCAGAAATTTCTCAAGGCCAATTAGAAAGCCTATCATGGCGTGACAAGCAAGATGCCACACGAGGTGGCTTCCAAAATTCTCATCATGTTAAGGATTTGAATCCTCTAAAATTGTGACATGCTAGTTGACGTGTCCACACTAGGTGGCTGCCAAATTATCATTAGGCAAGAGAAAAAAGTAGCATAAATGAAATTGGCCAAGTCTCTGAAAAAGTCTACTAACGTGACGCACAGCGCGTCGCCCAGTGCGGTGCGTCTGTATAATTGTTTGCCCAGTTAATCCCATTTCGGTTCAGAAAGGGTATTTAGTCCGGGTTTGCCCATATTCCATATAAATACATTGTAAAAATGATTTTTGAATGGCATTGGACCTGGATAGTTTTGGAAAGCTACCACAGCTTGAAGACACAAGATTTCATCAATTCTTTCGTTGTACGGTAAGTTATCTTTGATATTTTGTATGTTCTTAAACTTATTTATGATAACTTTATTCATATCTATGGAATAGTTCTTCCCTAGGGTTTTGATGGATATGGTGTTTTGAGTGTTATTTGTAGATTTAACTCAAGTGTAATTGTTTGAATACATTTATGGAGCATTGATTGGATTGCAAAATTATTCACTGATTTATTTAATCGAAAGAGAAATATTTTGGTGATTATATTTGCATTATTTGGTTTGTTTAAATTTAGTAATTCTTCTAAGTAATGGAGAGAGCTTTTTGAATTGTTGATCAACCCAAGTTAGAGGAATACTCAAGAAACGTTTTCCTAAAGACTAGTCCATTAACGTGTTCATGCATATTTTCACAGTGCTTCATATTAGTTTATTTTATAGACTTCAGATTTAATCGAGAGATGAATCTTGAATTAAGTTTAAGCTAATCATCGAGTGAATTCGTGAGAATCACAAGAACATTAGAAGCGAATTCAACCAGAATTAGATCCTGAATAACTATCTTACACTTATCCTATCGCAACTCTTATTTATGATATTGCTTACAATTCAATTTAGTTCAACTCTCCTCTCTGTGATCAATTTCAATTATTCCTAATCTTAATTTAGAAGTTAATATAGTTCGTAATTACCTCAAATCAATTATTGATCATCTTAAATAACAGAAAATCATAATTTATTTGAACATTGTTTAAATTCAATCACAGTAGATATGATAATTTTACTATACTATATTTGGCTAGCGAGCATCAATTTTATGTTGTGTTTTGCGATCGTCAAATTTTGACGTCGTTATTAAAAATTGGTAATCAATAGTGTTCAAAATAATTTTTGGTGCTAATTCGGAAATTAAATTTTTTTATATTTTTATTAGTTAACTTGTCTTCATAATTTTTTTAGCACCTAACAAGTGTCAGGGAGAAAGTTTCAAGAATTATTCTTGATATTGAACTCTAGTTATTGTTGAAGACGGAGTACAACCAGCCTATGAAAACAGTAGCACAGTTAGAAGTTGAGCACTATCACAAGTCTTCTATTTATTTTAAATGTATAGGAAATTATATATGGGTTGACTGTCTAAGTATTCCTCCTATGGTTCATCTTTTGAAAAGTCTCACTTTGTTTCTAGTCCGACAGATATGGCGTTTTATATAGGCACAATTTTAACTCTGGTTGAGATGAATACCCTTATTATGTCTGGAATGAAAGCGAAGCGATACAACCACCTCAAGAGAAGAATGGTAGTTTACAAGAGCTTATCTATTAGTTTATGAATTGTGTTGAAGATAGACTTATACAAAATGATGAAGCCATTAAGAACTTAACAATGCAAGTGAATCAAATAGATATTATATTTTCAAAAAGCACATTGCATTATAATGGTGAATATATGGAGGAGATACCCTGTGAGAATGAGCCTACTCAAGAGGATGAGCATCTATAGATAGAACTTTTCACTCTACAAGAAGACTCTGATTCAGTTAAGGTGATCGAAGATGAAGCTTTGGTTGATTGTGAAGCAATAAAAGAAGAGTTCAAACCCCTATGTACATGTTCACATGTACAACCTATAGTAGAAGAGAAAGAGAAAAAAATGGTCTTGAACATATCAAAGGAATATTCACATGACCTTTCTTCTTTGATTTATTATTCTATCATTGATCATGTGGATTTTATTTTAGGGAACTTATAAAAATATACATGGATTAATCCTGTGAAAGAAAGCAGGAACAAGTTGAGGATGATCCTGTAGGAATAATATACTGCTCAAATAGAGGCCAAGAAACAAAGAAAAGAGCGGGTCTTGCAGAGATATCCTTAGAGGACTTTGTCCTAATGAGTTCTATAAAGAATCCCAAGAGCGAAAACAAAGAGTAAATTCAGAATTAGCCATTGAGTTCATAAGTTCTCGAAAACGGAAAAATTTAGGGGAATTTCATTTACCTCTTGCTTTTTACTTGTCTGACATAGGGACACACCACAATTTAAATCATGGGGTGAAGGATGTAAATATGTATATATGTGTTTTTTTTCTTATTTTTATCTTTTGTGTTTTTTGTTAGTATTTTTAGAAAAAAAATTGACTGATCTCCTACATGTTTTCTTAAGGGATTAAAGTCGACAACAAAAAAATTGAAAAATACAAAAATATGTCTTTTAGTTTTGTTAATTTTGTAGGCAGTTTAACAATTTTCCCTTGATTTTTCTTTGTGCTGCGGTTCTTCTTAATAAATTTTTACTTGAACCGAGAGTAGTTAGGTTTCTTTTGGTAGGAATAAAGAGAATCTTGTATCGTTGTGCTAAGTGGAGATAATTTGTAACAACCTGGCTGGTCGTTTTGAGCAATGACACTCTGTTCAACTATTTGAAGTGTTGAGTAGCTTCATATAATGCATTGTGACTGTTTGAATCGTTGGTTTTCGTTTTCAAGTATTTCGGAATTAGTTTGGAAGAACAAATTTCATGATTCAAGCTTTAAGTTGGAAGAGTTGATCAAGTTTGACTTTTTAGTATTTGACATCGGATCAGATTTTTGATGATTCCGTTGGGTCCGGATGGTGATTTTGGACTTGGGCGTATGCCCAGAATTTTATTTGGATTTTTCTCGAAGGTTTGGGCACTAATTGACGAAAGCTGGAAATTTGAAGGTTTGGAATGTTCATAGGTTTGACCGAGAGTTGACTTTGATGATATCGAGTTCGGATTATGGTTTCGGAAATTTCAGTAGCTTTGTTATGTCACTTGGGACTTGTATGCAAAATTTGAGTTAATTCTGAGTTGAATAGTTAGAGTTCGGCATGAGTTTTGGAAATCGAAAAATCGAAAGTTCATTAAATTTTAACTGTGGTATGATTCTACATTTTGATGTTGTTATGTGTGATTTGAGTCCTTGAATAAGTTCATATTATGTTATGGGACTTGTTGGTATGTTCGGACTGGGTCCCGAGTGGCTCAAGTGAGTTTCGGGATGGTTTGGGACCATTTCTAGGCCATTTTAAGTTGCTAGTTTTTGGCTACAGCAGTGTGCATTGCGATCGCATAGAATTGGCCGCAATCCCGATAAGTAAAATGGGAAAAATTGACCTGTGAATTGCGATCACGGAAGGCTTTTCACGATTGCGTAGAGAAATTTTCGATGTCACTCACCTGACTTTGAAAACTTATATCTTGAAATCTATAAGGAATTTGGAGATAATCCTGTCACGACCCAAAAATCGACCCGGTCATGATGGCGCCTATCGTGAAACTAGGCCAGCCGATACAATCCCCGAATCAACCATTATTCAGTAAAAGTCATTTTTATACCATTTATTAATCAATAATCTCATGATGTAAGTCTAAATGAACAGTGCGGAATAAATACACAAGCTCGACATCGGGGTGTCACTAGTCATGAGCATCTACTACAACTGTCTAACAACATCAAGATAAATATGGCCGGGGAAATCACAAAAATACATTAAGGAAGAATAAGGAGGGAGAAAAGCAGGGCTGCGATCGCCAGGCAGCTACCTTGCTAACTCCGATGAACCTGCCACCGAGCTTAGAAATACCTGAATCTGCACATAAGGTGCAATGAGTAATGTGAGTATGTCAACTCAGTAAGTAATAAAAGTAAATAAAGACATAGCGGTAAGAAATCACGTAAACCACGTCATAGCACCACATTAAGTATAGAATGTTTCCAAAACAGGATATAAATCAAACCGTCTCGTTAAATTTCAATTTTCGTAAAATCCTTTGAAAAATGTCTTTCTAGACGTTTCAGTAGAGGTTCAATGTAATTTATAGTGAAAGTGATGAAAATCATAATTGGCCCCTCGAGCAAAAACATAGTTCGTTTACAGTTCCTCGACAAATAGGAATTCATAAACATCTCATAACTTAAAATCTCAGTGGAAATAACAAAACCCAATCAGTTATTAAATTCCGAACATCTCGTAAAAACTCCAGTTTAAACGAAAGTTGTTTAAAATATTTGTTTAACATTTTCAATAGAGGCTCAGCATAAAGATGAGTGAAATCAGTAATTTAATCAGCATATTCAATACAGACTCACTTAAGGAGGAGTGAAAATAGTAATTTCACAAAACTAGCCCCTCGGGTAAAGCATCACTCGTATGTATGTATATATATCCCCTAAGGCAAGCTTCTCGGGCACCCATGACTCAACTCTCATCAATCAACACTCACACTCAACACTCAAGCTCAACATGTACGTTATAATAACGGTTGCGGCATGCAGCCCGATCCATATATCGATGCGGCGTGCAGCCTGTTGATACCCAATTTTTTCCTATATATTTTTAATATGCAAAATACCTTCAAAATAGCATATATATGCATATATAAGCATGCCCAAAGGTTTTATAATTTCTACATAATTTTAAAGGTTTAAATTGATTTATTTTCTCCCCTTTTATCCATAAAATCCCCAATAATTATTTCCAAAATTATTATTTTGATAATTCATCTATTGTATCTCTATATATTTATGCCAAAATATGGCTAAAGTAATTTGTTTAGCAATGCTACCCCAATGATACAGACGATATCACTAGATCAAAGCCGAACGAGTCAAGCAAAAGCCAGTGGGGATACGAACTAACCTCCCCCCTTACAAAACTCACGATTTTTCTTTGGATGTAGGCACTAGGATTGCAAAATCATTAAACATACTATACGCCCACGGGACGAACATTGTTCAAAATACGATTCTCAGAACCGTTGCACTTGCCAACATCTGCCATCAGCACACACCAGTGATGTCCCGTATGTCACAATGCTCCCAGTAATCACAACGCCGCAATCTGTTGTCAGCTAAGAAAACTCTATTGTCATTGTAATCTTATTTTTTTGCATAAGGCTACTATTCTATATTCCAATTTGCATAAGGCTACCATTCTGTCTTCCAATCTGCATAAAGCTACCATTCTGTCATCCGAGACTAAATGTTGTCTCCATCTGCATTTGCATTGCATAAGGCTACTATTCTGCCTTCCAATTTGCATAAGGCTACCCTTCTGCCTTCCGAGACTAAACGTTGTCTCCATCTGTATCTGCATTGCATAAGGCTACAATTCTGCCTTCCAATTTGCATAAGGCTACCCTTATTTCTTCCGAAACTAAACGATGTCTCCATCTGCATCTGCATTGCATAAGGCTGCCATTCTGCGTTCCAACTTGCATAAGGCTACCATTCTTCCTTCCGAGGCTAAGCTCTACCTCTTATTTTCTTCTAAACTAAGCGCTATCCCAAGAACTATTTATCTCGCTTCTCTTACGGGCTAAGCTCTGCCCTTCAATTCGTAAGACTAAGCTCTGTCTTGTTTGTACCATACTCTTGCATCCTTCATGGGCTGAAATATCGCCAACTCATCCAAAGGCGTCATCATTCGAAGGCACCATCTTCATAGCCCAAGAACACCATGTCATGGCCTTAGGATCTCTTTCGATCTTTATCATATCATTATTCAAAGGCATCATCGTTCGGTGGCACCATCCCCATAGCCCGCGAACATCATTTCATGGCCTGTGAATCCTTTATCATACGCTTCATGGACCAGGACATCATGGTCTGAGGACGCCATTCCTAACCGTCCAAAGACAACATTCATGGTCCAACGGGAATCTGCATCATGTTTAAATTTACGCACAATATATGCTTGTATTGCTTATTTGCAGGTAAGATGGCGAGAAACGTCTACCCCAGCAGGAGCGATCCCCACTCCAGTTCCTTCAGCCATATCAAACCTAACCATTCTCGTAAACCTTTCACTCACCCAACCCTAGATATTGCGTCCGTTCTTGAAAGGTCTTCATCGGTATACTCCGACAATGGATCCTAAACAACTTACGGCCTGATTCCTATAAAATCAGGGATATGTAGGCAACTCAGAAGTCAGGGTGCGGCCTAAATCCTCCCAAACCATTTCGCTCGGTCAAAATTGGCCATCATTTCTTTACTCGAAAACTCTTTCATCCTTCCCGGATGAAGATGGGCAGTTGTCGATGCCCAATTTTTTCCTATATATGTTCAATATGCAAAATACCTTCAAAATAGCATATATATGCATATACAAGCATATCCAAGGGTTTTATTATTTTTCCATAATTTTAAAGGTTTAAATTGATTTATTTTCTCCCTTTTTATCCATAAAATTTCCAATAATTATTTCCAAAATTATTATTTTGATAATTCATCTATTTTATCTCTATATTTATGCCAAAATATAGCTAAAGTAATTATTAAATATTTTTATAATTACATTTGGTATTTTTAAAGCTAAATTGCACATAATTGTAATATTACCCCTTTTAAGATTTAATTATGTTTATACGCAAATTGGATCCTGTATTTTTAAATTACTAATCATGTGTTATAAAGCATTTTAGCACTTTAAATTATTTTTCAGAAAACTATTTACTATTTTTTATAAATCAAATACGGAAAAATGGCTATTAAAATATAGCCAAATTGGCTTTCAATTGTAGCCCAAATCAGGACCCAAATTCCTAGTCCAATTTCAAATTAAAACCAGACCCACACCCTTTTAACCCATACCCAAAACTCGGAATCCCACCTACCTATTTAATCTCGACCGTTAATCTCCTAGATCAACGGTCCCCATTATTCCCTTCCATTTTTAACCTGAACGACCCCCCTAACCTAATTCATTCTTACCAAACCGCCGCCCTAGAAATCCCCTTTCCTCTCCAATTCTCTCTGAGACCTAAACCTAAAGCTAGTCGCCGCCACCCAAACCAGCCCTAATCCATTTGATCCTCACTCAATCCATGGATTCTCATGGCTGTTTGAGACGTATACTTGTCTCATACGTCTCCTGGTTGCTCGTTTCTGTGATTTAGTGGAAAGATCTCGAAGAAATCTAGTCTAGATCTTGTTCAACTTCTATACATGGTCTTTTATGCCATTTTCCGACCATCTATTTCTGTTCGAGTCATATCCATGACTTTTCCGGCCAAAACCGGTAACATTTTAATGTCCTCTCATCTTATTTGGGTTCTCTGAAACCCTAACTCTTTAGATTTTTTACTTTTTTTTAGATCTGTCTTAGATATCCATGAGTTTTTAACCGATTTTTTCTTCATCTCTACTATTTTCTGAAAAACCTAGCTATAAATCCTCCGATCTTTTTAGATCTGTGATGGATCTATGGGTTTTTTTAGGTTTTCACCTGTTTTTCTCAAAATATTTCTCCGATTTCAAACGATTTCTTCATTTTCCAGACTAGGGTTTCAAAACCCTTTTTGCAAAAATGATTTCTTTGTGATTTTAGCAATTACTTTGATTTTTAGCATGTTTAAACATCACCTGAGTCTTTCCTTTTTGTTCGATTCATTTTTGTCAAGAAACCCTAATACTTCTAGGTTCGATTCGAAGTTTGAGTCTGTTTACGATGTGTTTGCAGGACTATCATAAACATTCTAGGCTTCATGTGTGTTCTATATGCTCTTGTGCTTCCTGCTCTAATTTGTTCTTAAGGTTTCTTTGATTTTGTCCAAACACGTGTTATTTATCGTTTAATAGGTCCGATTATTTGTTTTATTGATTGTTCAAATAATTTATGTTGATTTTGTGTAATCTCCTTAAACCTACATTTGTGATTTTGTGTATTTTTCTTGTAATTCTGTACTGATTTTTTGAAATTGCTTCCTTATTTTTTTTGTTACACTTTTCTTAGTTAGTGCTGATTCCCTATGATTTTCCATCTCATACGTGATTCTTTGAACTGACTTTCAAAATTGAAATTGTCATCTACCTTATTTAGATACCCAATATGTTGTTGATATACTTTCCTTACTTAAAAATATTTCATACTTAGTCCTTATTACATGTTGCATGCTTTACTACTCCTATTATGGTAAAATCAATTCTTTTTCCTGCTTTTGACACAACTTGTACCCGTTTGAACTATGACTCCCTAATTGAAGGGAATTTGGGTCTTTAATTGATTCTGATTTATATTATTTCTATAATTATGTTTAGTCGGTACTTATTACCTTATTTTCCTGCCTGTTCTCAAACTATAAATACTCTACGCTCTCTTTAGCATAAGATACGAACAATTAGTTCAGAACACATACATACACACTCAAACTCTCTCTTCTTTCTCTACTACTTGTGCTACTGCTTGTCTAGCCGGCTGAAAGCCAAGGTTAGACTGTGGAACTCTACTTGCTTTACTTTTCTGCACTTTGCTTCCTTAACTGATATGTTTCTAGGTCAATTCTGAAACTCAACTCTATGTGCTCTATTGTTTGCCAACCCTTGTCTCTTTCTGCAATGACCTAATGGCTCATGTTGTTTAATTGCACTTCTTATTTACTGCTTTATTCAGCATGCTTAAGTTCTGCCGTCTCTTGTTCAAATGTAATCAGCATGTCTACTTGAGTTCATGTTTATGTCCCTCAACTAGTATACCTCCTAATGTACTTGATTAACACTAAGTCATGACTAATTATGTGTAATAGAATCCTGCATGACTACTCCCATACCCTATCCCTATGTCTTGTTACTATTCTAATTTCAAGCATGATTCCCCTATTAACTCTTTGAAGTAGTAGTTTGTAGGTCAATCAGTTGCTACTTGTTTTTGTGCTTGCTGGTCGAAATGCTTCTCTTCTCATCCATGTTTTATGTGTTTTTGATTTGGGCCTCTATGTCCCCAACCCCTTACTCCCCTGCTTGTGACTGTTGAAATTGTACTATCCTTCGAACTTGCTATGTATGTGCTGTCTTGTTCCAAGTTATTGTTGCTCCTATTCCCTTCTCCTTTTTTCAGAACTGTTCTGTTATTTTGCAAACTTATTTCAAACATGATATTTCAAAATTGTTTTCTAACTCAACTCTTTTAAATCTATGTCAAGCACTCTCATATATATTCTTAGACCACTAGGTTCTGCCCCTTTTGTGTGAGCCTTGCCTTGAGACCCTTGAGCTCCCTTTGAACTTAGACACATAAAAGTTGGCCTTTCCACACTGCACTTACTCTGTCTTGGTTATGCAATCTGGGAGTGAGCATTGCCAGGGATCCCTTGAGGCCCTTAGGGAACTTTGACACACCTAGATATGAGGAAAATCTATGAAACAACCTTGGCACTTGAGGTGATTGATTGCATAACTCAGAGAGGAAGTCCTAATCAGGCTTCCTATAGTGTAACTTCTTATTTTCATTGCTACTTATGTAATTCATTTCAAGGTTGGTCTGTAATAACTTGTTGTAAACAAGTATTGGGGTTGGCTAGTAAAAAGGGATGGGGTAAATATGAATGCTATAGTTGTTAAAGGATAGAAAACATGTTATTAGGTTTATATTCCTAATTGCGCAATAGAAATTATGCTTAGGGTTCATACATGCATTAGAAATCATGCTCTTAGGACCCATGTTTCTTGCTTCAGCATCTCATCCATCACTAATCCATATTTTATGTCTATCACTTATAAATCCTGCTCCTAGGACAATAACAACATTGGCATAAAAGTTGTTACTCTTGTACTTTCAGAAGTCATATTTCAATAATTCTGCAACTCTTGTGCGCATTTAGAAATCATGCCTTAGGTGTTCTGTTTTGTTGACAATCCTGTCATTTGCATATGCATATTAGATATCATGTCCTAGGATCATGTTTGCATTTTTGTTTAAGACGCCTTGTTAATTACTGATTCATAAAAAGGTAATAAAAATAATCTCACATTGTGATGTTTTCCGAATAAAATTGGTAATAATCTCCGCATTCGTATCAATTAGAACAACATGCTCTTAGGTAAAAACCATCTCCAAACTGTTTTAATAATTCTGGATAACAGCTGCATATTGCTTTACGCCTAGGCAAGCCTTAGGTGATTGCTTAAATAAAAACAGAACTATCCTTGTTTAATTACCAGCATGCTAAAATTAGTAGGCGAGCCTAATTCGAACTTCTTTTCTGAGTCATGCAATAAATTTGGTTCTACTGTTATCACTTAGATACCATGCTTTAGAATTCTGAATTCAGGCCTTATCTGTGTATGAGTCATGCTGTTCATATGCACTGTATGTGGAGGTATATTTGAGCATTTCGTTTGTCTTCCATGCTCCTTTTAAATGCAGTCCTATATGTTTTTGTTTGTCGCCTAGCATTTCGCCTTTAAACCTGAGGGTCTTCCTAGAACCTCCCTCATAGGATAGAAGTCCTAAATTCCTTTGGGACTGATAGGAAGGGACAAGTAACAACATGCAATAGGGGTCGGGACCAACCCTCGCTTTAATTACCTTTATGGGGCGGGAAGAGTAGATATGGATATGATGACCGGTGCGTTAATAGCACGTGTAGCCCCTCTTTGAGGAGTGTCATACCAGGTATTGCATTGATGTGATCCATATTACAAACAAGCTCCTTTAAATTCATAAGCATGCTTTAGATTGTAATTCTTTTCAAAATTTCACCTTTCACTAATTGTTTTCAAACACTTGTGTATTTAAACTTAAATCCCCTACTATTTGATCCATACTTGTTTATTTGCTAATTGCACAAATTCACAAAAAATTGTCTGGCGGGGAACCATACTAGTGGATCCTGAAGGGTGCCTAATACCTTCCCCTTAGGATAATTTGAAGCCCTTACCCTATCTCTGGTTACCCAACGTAGTTATGAATGAACCCTATAGGTGTCCTAACGCACCTTAAAATCGTTAGGTGGCGACTCTTCAAAATTACAAAACCCTTTTCCCAAAAGGAAAGAGTTGTCCCAACCAAATGTCTTGAACCCGATTTCGTCGAAGGAAAAAGTGGGAGCGTACAACCCGATCCATATATATAGTCGATTGCGCTCACTAGGGGTGTGCAAACTCCGGAGGGGCTCCTACAACACAAGCGCTATATCGCTGCGGCGTGCAACCCGATCCATATATCGCTGCGGCTTGCAGCCCGATCCATATATATATATATATATATATATATATATATATATATATATATATATACAGCGTGCAGCCCGATCCATAAATATATAATTCTCACAACCAGGCCCTCGGCCTCTCTCAGTCATTAACCTCACATTCAGACCCTCGGTCTATCTCAGTCATTAACCTCACAATCAGGCCTTCGGCCTCTCTCAGCCATCAACCTCACAAGCCACTCAAACTATTAGTAAAATAGGGCATTCAACTCAAAATATCATTTATAGTATCATAATTGAGTAAATAAGGCTGAGTTAGGGAATCAGCAAAACACAGCATGACTGAGCATAATTATTAAGTCAAAATAGTGAGGAATAGTAGTTAAAAAGCCCCATAAGGGTCCAAAACAGTTGGCACGAGTCCCAAATATGGCTTTCTGCCCAAAACATAGCAATACTTTCCAAACACAATGATATCAAACAGTTTTCAATCACATACGCGACTTAACAGTCATATGGGGCGGACGAAGTCACAATTTTCAATGGTGCACGACCCCATGCTCGTCATCTAGCATGTGCGTCACCTCAAAGTAGCACAACGATGTGAAATTCGGGGTTTCATACCCTCACGACAACATTTACAATCATTACTTACCTAGAAACCGGATGAAAATCAACTCCGCAATGCCCTTGCCGCTCGACTTGGCCACAAATCGCCTCGAATATATCCAAAATCAGAATCATAACATCAATATATGCTAAGGGGACAAAGACAACGCAAAAATAATCAAATAAAAAATCCCGAAATTGGTCAAACCCGACACCCGGGCCCACATCTCAGAACCCGATAAAAATCACATCAATAGAATCATCATCCTTCCACGAGTCTATACATACCCAGATCATCAAAATCGGACCTCAAACCCCCAATTTAACTCTCCAATTTCAAGCCCTAATTTCCCAACTCTTTCTCTCATTTTTCCCACTAATTTTCACGATTAAACAATGAAATAATCACCATAAACACAAGATACAAGCCCAAGTAGCTTACCTCTCTATCAACGCTTGATTCCCTCTTGAAATCACAGCTTGGAGCTCCAAAATTGCACAAAAATGATGAACAAATGACTGAAAATCGCGAAGGAGAATTTTTATACATTCTGCCCAGCACTTTCGCACCTGCGATCCCATAAGCGCACCTGCGCTTCCGCTTATTCGGAACAGCATCTGCTTCTGAGAATTTCACTAATCTTACCAGGCCTCGCATTTGCGGTTGCCTCACCGCTCCTACGGCATTGCAGATGCGGTTACCAAGCCGCACCTGCGGTCCTCCACGCACATGTGCCTCTCTTCCGCTCATGCGGAGCTCGCACCTGCGGTCCTTAATCCGCAGGTGCGGATATGATAGAAGTAGCAACATCAGCTGAAATTTCTCAAGTCCAACCTTTCCAAAAACTATCCGAAATCATCTCGAGGCCCCCGATACCTCAATCAAAAATACAAACAAGTAACATATCACCATTTGAACTTATACCAATCTTTGGAACACTCAAAACAACATCGAATCATCAAAACACCCTCGGATTCAAGCCTAAGGATTCCAAAACTTTCGAATTCTGCATTCAATCAAAAAGTCTACCAAACCTCATCTGAATGATCTAAAATTATGCACACACGTCACAAATGACACAACGGACCTATCACCACTTTCAAAATTCCATTCCAACCCTGATATTAAAATTTCCACTACCGACCGGAAAATGCCAAATTCGCAATTTCGCCAATTCAAGCCTAAATCTACCGCGGACCTCCAAAATACATTCCGGATGCACTCCCAAGTCCAAAATCACCTAACGGAGCTAACCAAATCATAAAAGTCCAAATCCGAGATCGAATACTAAAGTCAAAGCTTGGTGAAACCTTTCAAATTTAAAGCTTCAAACTGAGAACCTTTCTTCCAAAACCATTCTGATTACCCCAAAAACCAAAACCGACGAGTTGCATCAGTCGTAATACATCATACGGGGCTAGTAATGCCTGAGAACTGGCGAGCAAAGTATAAATGCTCAAAACGACCGGTCGGGTCGTTACTTTCTCCCCCACTTAAACATACATTCGTCCTCGAACGTGCCTATAGTTGTTTCAAAAGCCATCAAATCGCATTGTACCCTAACTATGCACACACCCGCGGGTGATCCCACATCACCTTATCTCATATAGGTCTGATAGCACAACATAACTGAACTTTCACAATCCAACCTAACCCATAAACCTTTGAACCGAATTTTCGCTTCCGAAATTATCTATAAGATCATAATCTCACATTTACACACTGAATAAATCTGAACACATTGTATCAAGCCATAACCATATATTCAAGATGGAAATCAGAGGATATATCATACCACTCGGACACTCATAGCGAAAACTTCAAATCACAGCAACTGCTCAAAACAACTGAATACCAAAAGTAAACCTCTTATCAAATAAAGCCTCATTCCAACACTTTCATACTGCCAACGATGAATGAAACATGCATAAATTCATAACCATTCCTCAGATCAACCATTCATGAAGCTCCTTCTCCTTCGGCAAGGACCTCAGCAATTTCTTAGCCGAATATCGATATTATCCTTCCAATATGCTGAAATCGAATCAGTTAGTATCCATTCTAGGTCCAATGACCTCACCTCATCCAATACGACTACTCTGGTGACTTGACACATCAATACAATCTAAAGCCACAACCCGTGTAACCCTCACTCCAATAAGCAACAATCCGAACGTACTCAAATCCTAAAAAATGACTCAAATGAGATAGTTGTACCACAAGCTCACCAGTACCATTACAACACGATGCTAAGAACCCGTCACTCACTATAGAACTAGATCACTCGAGTCTAACCCAAAGGATCGTACCTCCATATAACTTTGCTACAATGCGCGATCCTATCCAAACACCGATCCACATGAATCACCTCAAGTTATTATGCTCAAAATCAATAACCACGTGCAATTTGGTGTCTAGTACCAACAGTGAATCACCATAACAATGGAGAGCAAACGATGCAATGTCATACCAGTTCGAGATAACATATCCAATGCGCAATCATTCATGCAACACCCAAATACCCGTCTCACTCAACTCTACTATAAATCCCCAAATGGAACCGCACCATATGTGCATATAACCAAAAATCACAACTCTTCGTAACATAGAAGAGTGACTCATAGATCACCCCAAAACACGAATAAGCTCAACAACAATCAGATGCCATATCTCTCGACAATAGTAGTTTGGAGTCAAATTATCCGACTCGATGCAGAACGCATATCCATATTGGCCTACCAATGGACCCCAAATCAGCTCTGGTCGTCCATAAAAGATAACCAACTCTACGAAAGTTCACACGACTGAATCATAGCACATACTATCATCTGACCAGCTTGCCCACATCTTCATAGTCCACAACCACGAAACCATCTACTCACACAAACTCTCAGTCCCCAAATCCATTAGGACATTCGAATCACCATTTCTGGTTTCAACTCCACCGCTTGAATACCCACACTTCTCCGATTACACAGTTATCCTACGAGGAATACTCCTGAAATTTTCTTGTACCATAAGGCAAAATCTGAACTCCAACAATAGATCAAACAAGAGAGTGCCGCAATACCAAGGAAATATCCATAACTCAAAAACCTCGCCCTTTCCGAAATGTATACCCTCATCAAGACACACCAATCAGTGATCTCATTTATCTAGTCATCTAAAAATGTCCCTGCTGCCTAAGAATTTATGACCTTCCTTTCAGAACTGAACTGTAACCTTACACATGCAATCTCAACCCTACACAATATACCGTATATACCATGCCATCCCATGTCAATTATGAGTACTTCATAATCCATTCCGAGCCACAATATACTACGTACTCAACTAGCCAAGAACTTTCCATTTGATCCCATCTAGAAGGAAATCACTATACATCACATGCTCCTCACGCCGGTAGAAAATATACATCTCTAACCGTGGTAGAAATCATCAAGAACTCTCTGAATCCCATTTGCACAAAACCAAACTGATAGGGATGAATCTTCTAATCTCAACCAAGCTACACAAGCCATAAAAAACCTAACAGCATTGCCATGAAATACCTGTAGAAACTCATTACCTCATAAGCATCCAAAGAACTAATCATATCCCTTACCATGCGATCCGAACTACTACCAAGATGTCTTATCCTCCCCAAGTTTCTTCTGATTTACCTTCGAATTGATACTTCTCCTTGCCATGATACTGAAGTCCTCAACCCAGACTCACCACACGAGACCCAAGCGTAAAACTACACTGCCCTAAGGCTCATAAACCATTGTATTCTTCTGAAGCACCCCCAAAAGTACCACAACCGAGATACCCACTCGAAAGAGACCTTCTACGAATCTAAAGCCATTACCTTTGCCTTCCTGATACTGGTATGTAGAATCCATAATGATGCAGAAATGCCACAAGTCTTGTCATCCTCTAATGTAAACCTCAGTTTCTAGTAAAATACACACCCGAAACCCCAATTATTACATGTAAAATCTTGAACCCATTAGAACCATTCTCGAGAGTCATCCACTCTGCTGAAACCTCAATTATACTAATCAAATGGACCGAACGACATGTGCTCCATTAACACTCTGACACCGCAGAAAGTAACCCCACCTTAATGCAACCAAATAAATTCCTGCTCCATGTACATTACATCCTTCCCCAATAACAACTCAAGTCATTTCATAAATTCTTATATGCTCGTAAAGCATAACACAACCCTATCAAAAATTTCCCTTATTCAGGTCATCCTCGATCTCAACCTCTGTAAGCCATAACTAATTCACCAGTATGCCTCAAATTGGAACCAACATAGCACATAACTGTGCAATCAACAGATCAATAGTAGACTCCCCTATTTGGCTCAAAGCCATAAATCAAAATACACAAAACTCACAATGTCCATACTCTATTACTGCCATAGTACCATAGTGAGATTCAACTATATCTTTCATAAGCTCATGCAACACAAACCATTTAGTGTTTCCAATCATCTGCAAATCTTGCATTCACCCTCGTAACAGTCAAACCCATTCTCATAAGCGATCTAAACTCAAATCGTACTACACATAGTTCACTGGTAAAGGAAAACTCACTACTAAACAACATAGGGATCACACACCCTCAGGACACCCTGCAGGAGATAGCCCACCTACTTAGCCTCAAACCGGTATCTCTCTATACTCTTCCATAATCATAATCATTATACAATCACTTAACCTTCCTGAGTCTGAACTCATATCACAACATAAAATCAACTTTACTTCCCAACTAGACAACATGAAAAGGCCCTTCAACACACTCACAACTCGGGTCTATGAATCAAAACACGATGAAATTCGAGCACTAGATAGTTCTTTCTACCCTCAAGCAAACTCTTCTCGTCACCTTTAAATCATACGAACACATCTGGCAATCACATCATACTCACGACGTAGCTATCTAGTCATGACTTCCCCTAATAGGGACACTATCGAACATATAACTCCAAAAGCACGCGCTCACACAATCAACACCTTAGTGCTCCAGCTACAAGCTGAGCCCGGCCTCAAGTCCTCCAGATTGGCCCAACATGAACATACAGAAATCACATCTTGTCCCTCAATCAGGGAATTACAAACCATCGATGTACAACTGATACCGAGCGCGCATACAAACGCGTGGAAGGAATTTCAAGAGTTACATTTCAAGATGAATCAATGTCCCACGATAAAAATTCAAGAATGTGAATTTTTTCCTAAAGGTTTTGTAGCCTCCCGAGGATAAGTACAAACGTCTCCGTACCGACCCGCGAGACTCTGCTAAACCTGTTCGTGACTCGCGAGACCTATGTAACCTAGGCTCTGATACCAACTTGTCACGAGCCAAAAACCGACCCGGTTGTGATGGCACCTATCGTGAAACTAGGTGTAAGCACGTGATTTTTGCCCTATGAAAGAATTAATCCCAAAAAATTTAAAATAAAACAATTTTCCTTGGTGTGCAATTTTTGAATTTTTGTGGTATTTTTGGATAATTATTTGCATTTGTCTGCGCATGTTTATTTGTTAAATTAATAAAAAATACAAAAATATGTCGCATTTGCATTTAGGATTTAATCCTACAATTGTTAGTAATTAAGTTTGTTTTACAAAAAATGAAAATCACAAAAATAGGCATCTTTTGCATTTTTAGCATTTAATGTCCAATTGTACAATTTCATGCTTAATTATTACTTAATTGTGTGTTAATTATTATTGGGAGTTAATTTGCGATTTCATAACTTAATTTAGTTCTATATGATAATTTAAGGATTTTTAGAATTTAGTTTTAGAAAAATAAAAGAAGAAAAGAGAGCAAAAAATGTAAAGAAAATCGGAAGTGGGCTCTTCTTCAAATTTAAGCCACAGACCCAAAAAATACCCAACCTTCCCCATGACCCGGTCCATCTCAACACGGGTCGACCCGGTCTGCTCCATAACCCAAAGACCCAACACCCCCATATCTTACATTTTCACAAAACAAACTAAAAAACCCTAAAACCAAAAAACAAAAACCATCTGCCACCCCCTCTCTTCTTCTCCAAAAGCTTCCCCAAGCCCCTTCCAATGGCTGCCCTAGCCAACCATGGCTGCTCACCTTCACACACGCGCACAACCCCTCCATCGACCACCCTTCACTAGTCGTTGAACAACCCATCGTCAACGAGCAGCCACGAACAACCTCGCTGCCACTGCTTCAATACTGTTGCCTCGTCTTCGCGCATCGTCGACCAAGCAGACCATGCTTCTGCTTCTGCTTCCTGATGCATCTTCTACGTTCAAGCAGACCACGCCATGCTTCTGCTTCCTGCTACTTCTGCGTCAACCAAGCAGACCACGCTTCTGCTTTTGCTTCATCTTCTCGTCTCCTTCCAGTTCCGCCACCATTGCTGCCCAACGCAGCTGCTCTGCCACCACTGCTGCTGCGTCTTCTTCTCCTCCTGTTGCTACTTTTGTTTCACCTCATCGCTGCTGCATCTTCTTCATCTTTCACCTCGACTGCTGCTTGTTGCTTCGTCGTCTTCAAGTTCGTTTATGTCAAAGTTTCGTTGGTTTCGTTTAAATTCGTTCGAATTCGTCGTTGGTCATTTACGGTTAGTTGTTCAAAGTTCTATTTCTTCCGTATTTTTGTTTGATATTTTCGGATCTAAAATTAGATATGTTCGATATTAATTTCATGCTAATCGTTTTTTTTTATTTTTTTTCAGTTTGTTTTCATTCATTTTTCTTGTTTATTTTTAGGTAGAAATTGATTAGCTTAATTATAATGTTGCTAGATTTAAGTTGAAGATTCAATTAATTATTTTTCAGTTTTATTAATTTAAGAGGATTTACATTATATATAGAAGAGTGTTAGTTTAAATCGCTTAAATCCGTTATTTGTTGTTTAATATAGATTTAATTCGTGTTCATTTTGTTTGAAGTTCGTTTTTAATTCAGTGATTTAATGTGAAGTTATGTTTTGGTTTTTAGTTTTTTGATTCAATGTATCTTTGTTATAATTTTGTTGGATTTAATTTAAAAAGATCAATTGATTATTTGAAGTTTAGTGATTTGAACATGTTTATTTGTTTTGTTTAAGCTTAATTCGAGTTTAATTCGAATTTGAATAAAACTTGCTTGTTATTGTTGTTGAATCTTTTCATTTATGTCCATACTTTGTTTGATTGTTCTTGAATCCGAAATTAGTATAAGTTTGATCTTCTTGTTTGTTGATTATCATTTTTGATTATTTCTTCAGTTTGTTTCATGATCTTGTTTAGTTTTAATATAGAAATTGTTGGTTGTAATGTTGTTAGATTTAATTTTAAGTTCAAATGATTATTAAATTTAGAAATCTGAATATACTTGTTTGTTATTGTTGTTGTTGAATCTGAAAGTATGTTTGTTTGTTGTTAAAAAATATTGTTCAATCAAAATAATTTTAGTTGTTTCTTTGTTGTCCATCATTTAGTTTGAATTTGTTGTTGAAAATTGTTTAGAAATTGGTCATATTTGCTGTATTTTGGTTGAAATTAATTAGGTGAATTGGTTATAGCTGATGGGGGTAGTTTGGTAATTTGTAGTATGTTCAGGGGTAAAATGGTAATTTCGGTAAGGTTAGAGGGGTATTTTTGGAATTAAAATTCTGAACAATTATTTATTTTGAGTGCTCTGTCAATTAGGATTAAAATAATATTAAAATAATCAATAATGGGGGGACAAGATATAATGGTGGGGAACAATGTATTTGTTTAATGTAAGCATGGGGAACAAGACATAGTGGGATTGCGGGGCTCAAGAAAAGTTATTTAAATAAATAATAATTGTATTTTTTAACTAGTAGCGGGTTTGGTAGGAGAAAGTGGTTGTTTTATTAATTGATTAAAGGATTTGGGATGGGAAATAAATAAGAGACTTGATCAGATTTTTAGGGGATGGACAGAAAAAAGAGAAAAAACAGACAGAAAAGAGAAAGAGAAGAAGAGAGAGAAAGAAGAGAAGATAGAGAGAGAGAGAGAAAAAAAAAGAGCTGAATATTTAAGAGAGAAAAATTCCGAAAATATTAAGACTTCCAAGAAATACAAATAAAAGCATTCTGGAAATTAAAAGAGAGAGTAGTATACACCTGATATACAATTTAAATATTCTGATATACGGATTCAGAAATTAAGGGTTGAACATTAATTAGTCTTTCAAATCTGAAAAGATTCCTTTGGCTTCTGTCCGTTGATTGTTGTCGGTGTTTCTGGATTTTATCTTGATTTTAAAATTTGTCACTGGTTTCTCGTTGCTGGTTGTTACTGGTTGCTGGGGTTGCTGGGGTTGTATGCTACTGAATTTTCGTTGATCTCCCTTTTCTTTTGCTTCCAATATCAGGTACACGACTGAAATACTAGCTATCGCAAGCTAATAATGTGGAAGCATGAATACATATGAAGAATGAAATTTTGAAGTTTTAATTTCGCTTTTTCTTTGGTCCTTTTATTGATTGTATTTAGGCTATTTCATGTATTACTAAATAATAATTGGAATAAGAGAAAATAACATAAGTTAATCTTTAATGAATCGGTTTGGCAAAACGGGTTAATTCACTAGTTATGAAGGTTTCAAGATTATCAACAGTAGGTTAATCATGAACAAGTAGCTAAATTTAGCTAAGGCATGAATTTAAATTAAATTTCGTAAATTAGGCATTAAGGCGTGATTTGAGTTCAAGCAAGATTAGAAGAACGTTTAAGTCTAATAAACTTTCTAATAAGCTTTAGTAATTATGGTTAAATCTAGTTTTAAATGGTTGTGAATAATTAATCTCAATAGTTTTTTTTTATATAACAATGCGGGTTTTAATCTAGCTATATTTGATTCTTTTGAATATTAGTTGTCGAATTTTTATTTTTATTTATAATTTCGAATTTTTAGTAAAATTCCTTTTCATCAATATTTGTATTAATCTAGCAATTAGTATGCCATGTTTTCTTAAATAAATAAAAAAAAGCTCGTAATTAATTAGGATTTTCTTTCTTTATTTTAGAGACTAATTTTAATAGACAAATGTAGTCGCTTTAAGATTTGTCCATTTAAAATAAATGAGATGAGCCTCGCCTAGTAAAATGTATAGATTGCGGGGCCCTCACAAATGTATGTATTAATTATTTAGAACATCAGAGTTCCCCGTCTAGTGAAATT
The DNA here is from genome assembly GCF_000715075.1 of Nicotiana tabacum. NCBI lineage: Eukaryota > Viridiplantae > Streptophyta > Magnoliopsida > Solanales > Solanaceae > Nicotiana > Nicotiana tabacum. Next base: position 85,573,826 of record NC_134084.1, on the reverse strand, counting down.
TTACGGCCTTTCCCAAATCAACAATACGCTAGTCGCTCTAGGCGCGTCTTTAACAAATTATTTTCTTAAATATGGGTGTGCATTTATGTAACCCAAATCCAAATCTCAACGGAGTCAAAAGGTGTCGATAACCACGTGTGCATTGATTGTGACGTGGTTTGAAATACGTTTTCACAATGTTGCAATTCTCCGTAAAATAATAACAATAAATAAAAATAATAAAAGCGGCTAAGGGATAAAATTTGCACATAAGTTTATAATATGTATTATATCAGATAATCAAGCCGAATATAACAGTTGAGCGACCGTGCTAAAACCACGGAACTCGGGAATGCCTAACACCTTCTCCCCGGTTAACAGAATTCCTTATCCGGATTTCTGGTTCGCAAACTGTAATACAGAATCATTCTTTTCCTCGATTCGGGATTAAAATTGGTGACTTGGGACACCCAAAATCTCCCAAGTGGCGACTCTGAAATAAACAAACAAATCCCGTTTCGATTGTCCTTTAATTGGAAAAAACTCCTTCACCCCTCGCGGGGGCGGAAAAAGGAGGTGTGACACTAGGCTAGTCGACAAAATTTCCAAATCAACCACTATTCAATAAAAGTCATTTTTATACCATTTATTAATCAATATTCTCATGATGTAAGTCTAAATGAAGAGTGTGGAATAAATACACAAGCCCGACATCGGGGTGTCACTAGTCATGAGCATTTACTACAACTGTCTAACAACATCAAGACTAATATGGTCGGGAAAACCACAAGAATACATTAAGAAAGAATAAGGAGGGAGAAAAGTAGGGTTGCGATTGCGAGGCAGCTACCTTGCTAACTCCGATGAACCTACCACCGAGCTCAGAAATATTGAATCTGCACACAAGGTGCAAGGAGTAATGTGAGTATGCCAACTCAGTAAGTAATAAAAGTAATAAAGACTGAGAGGTAAGAAATCACGTAAACCACGCCATAGCACCACATTGGGTACAGTATGTTTCCAAAATAGGATATAAATCAAATCATCTCGTTAAATTTCAATTTCCGTAAAATCCTTTGAAAAATGTCTTTCTAGCCGCTTCAGTAAAGGCTCAATGTAATTTAAACTGAAAGTGATGAAAATCATAATCGGCCCATCGGGCAAAAACATAGTTTGTTTATAGTTCCTCGGCAATTAGGAATTCATAAACATCTCATAACTTAAAAATCTCAGTGGAAATAACAAAACCCAATCTGCTATAAATTCCAAACATCTTGTAAAAACTCCAGTTTAAATGAAAGTTGTTTAAAACATTTCTTTAACATTTTCAATAGAGGCTCAGTATAAAGATGAGTGCAATCAGTAATTTAATCAGCATATTCAATAGAGACTCACTTAAGGAGGAGTGAAAATAGTAATTTCACAAAACAAGCCCCTCGGGCAAAGCATCACTCGTATGTATGTATATATAGCCTATCGGCCAAGCCTCTAAGGCACTCATGACTCAACTCTCATCAATCAGCACTCACACTCAACACTCACGCTCAATAGGTACCTTATAATAACCGCTGCGGCATGCAATCCGATCCATATATCGTTGTGGCGTGCAACCCGATCCATATATATATTCGACTGCACTCACTAGGGGTGTGCAGACTCCGGAGGGACTCCTACAGCCCAAACACTATATTGCTGCGGTGTGCATCCCGATCCATATATATATTGTGAGCACGTAATTTTTGCCTTATATGAATTACTCCCACAAATTCAAAACAAAATAATTTTCCCATTATTTGCAATTTCGTAGGTTTTTTGTAGCATTTTGTTAATTGTTTGCATTTGTCTACGCATGTTAATTTTGTTTAAATTATAAGAAAAATATAAAATATGTTGCATTTGCATTTAGGATTTAACTTTGCTATGTTAAAAATTAACTAGCAATTTAGTTGCTTTACAAAATGGAAAAATCACAAAAATGGTTTTGCATTATTCAATTTTAGATTTGAATTTCGTTGGTTTTCCTATTTGGTATTTAATTAGTTGTAACAATTATTAGGGTTAATTAATTTAATTTGGTAGGGTGATTTGGTTTAGGATTTAAGTTAGGTGTTATTTTTCAATTTTGAAAAAAAAAAGAGAAGAAAAAAAGAATTTTGAAATAAAAGAAAAAGAAAGAGTTGAAGAAATCAGATTTTTTGGGCTAAGTCTTTTAAATTTCCCAAAGCCCAATTCGATTACCCCTTAAACTTGTCCTAAACAAGCCCAAACCCAGCCAATACCCGGACCAGCCCCACCTCCCAATCAAAACGACGTCGTTTCGTTAAGCTTTGATCTGAGCCGTCGATCGTTCTTAATTGAACGGACGAGAACTGAGGATCGTTGGGTATATAACTATCCTAATCTCACTCCCCCCCCCCCAAACCCCCTCTCTTATCATCTCTCCTAACTCCACCCCTCTTTAGAGACAGAAACCCTAAGCGCCGCCTCCATTTTCCCCACCTCGAACCTGGCGGCGCCACCTCCGTTCACCACCAAAATTACACTACAAGACCACCACGACCCCCTCGTTCCAAATCCCTGATTGGTTTCCCTCGAATCTTCACCAAACTCGTCGAATCTGGATTTGAAGATGAACCCTAAAAATTCAAAATCGAGTTTCTGTGAAAGATTTAGGTCTAATATGACATTATTCGTGTGTTTTTTAAAAGAACACACGATTAATATTAGATTCGGCCGAAAATCCGAAGATTTGAAGAGTCGGGTTCCAGTCTACACTGTCCGAACTTTGGTAGGTATTTTCTTCATTTTTTCTTTTTCTATCTTTTTACTTCTTCTCTTTTATGTTCGTTCTCGTTGTCTCTCTCCCTTTCCTCCGGTCTCTCCTTAGTTAGATTTCTTGATTTAAATTTGGAAAAGTATTAAAGCATTGATTATAAGTTTCTGTATTTATATGGTGTTTGTATTTACGCCGTGAGCCTTTCAAATTTTCTCGTAGAAGTTCTTGATGATCCCGTTTTAGTTTAAGCATGTTGCCCGTTCAAGTTCTGTTCTGTTTGTCCAGTCATATGATTGGCTCAGGTTAATTCGAATATGTGGTTTATTTGTAGCTCGTCGTTTTAATTTAAAAGAAGATCAACCTGTTGAGCTTATTTTAGTTATGAAAAAATTCAAGTAATTTTGTTTGAGCTTTCGATATTGTTTGGACTTTGAGGACATTTTCGAATCCTTCATAGGGGCTTATTAAGTGTTGGGGTCAAACTTGACCCATCAACATTTCAAATGGGGTCAATTTGATCCATAGCTCTGCCTGGCCCAGGAGTAATTAACAGGGTTTAAAAGGGTAAATTGAAAAATCTAGGTAAAGAATCTCTGAATAACTGAAATAGGAAGCTTCCTAGAAGCTGGGGTAGGGACTTATCTGAAATACTGATCTTCACACTAAGGATTTCTAAGCAAAAACCAAAATTCAAGAAGGTGCAAAGTGCAAACTTGATTTTCTTTAAGCTGCCTTATTTCCTTGCCTATAAAGGCATGTTTTCTTGCCTTTCAAGGCAGAGATGGGAAGAGATAAAAAAAAGTACTAAAAAAAAAGCAAACGGCTGGAGTTTTTCTTTAAGAAGAATACTGAAAATTGTTGGAGTTTTCTATTTGATTTCAAGTTTAATTTCCTTGTCAAACAGGCAGATTTAAAGGGTTCAGTATAAATGGTGCATTTGGGGTTCTAAACATCTGTGTTAGTTTGAAAATTTGAGGCCGGATTTGATGGATTTTTGGCACTATTTCACTACTGGGTTCAAGTTGATTACTGCTACCGTTTACTGCTGATACTTCACCTCTTTTATTTTTCCTTGTTCCTTACCAGGTATTACTCCAAACCACTGTCAACAAGTAGCTAAGGACATGTGTTTCCAACAGAAGCCTGATTGAATATAAACTGTTTCGGATTCCCTTTCTATTTGTTTTCTTTGAATATTCTATAATAAGCCATGTGTTGTACATGCTAATTTGGTTATCTTATTTTATTGATATGATGTAGAAGTGAATTCATGCCACTAAGATGTTTTGGGTGTTGATTTCTGGATTCGAGTGGACTTGTGCTAATTATCTGTATCTCATTACCGATGGTATTAAGGCGAGGTTAATGGGTTTGAAGTTTTCAGGCTGTGTTTGAGTTTAAGTTTAGATTCAGGCATGAATACTTGTTAAGCGCATTATCAGCATAGTCAAAGTTAGGCATGCGTTTTCAGTAGCTGTTGAAATTTCCCTATGTTCCATCGATTGTAAAGTGATGAAGCTTATCATTTTGTTTTTCGAATACAATTGGTACTTTATGGCCGGTAGGGACTCGTTGAGTCCTGAGCCCCAGTTCTGGTTTTGACCGAGGTTGGGCTTTTTGAGCCTGGCCCTCGAGATCACTTGCAAAGTAAATGGTGTGCCCTTACAATTTGGGCTTGCCTCTCGAGCCCAATAGCTTGTGTGTTGCTTTGGATTTTTCCTCATAGCAGACTTGACCCAAAAATGCATGCAGAAAATAAAATTGGAAGTTTTAGTTGGCTAATTTGTGCTCAACAGTAAAACTTCAGAAATAAAAAGTGTGGCTCAATTTCATGTCTTCATATGATCTTAGTTGATTTACATTTAGTTGATGATGCATGGTTCTGAAGTTTGGGCCTAGTGTTGGCCCAATTTGCTCGAATGCCCAAGTTGTTTCTTTTCTTTTAAGCAATTGGATATGTTTCCCTTTAAGACACTTTCCTTTTAATTAATCTGGACGTTAGTTTAAAATGTAGGATTTAAACTCTTTCATTGGTTATTTAAATTAGATTCTTTCAATAGTTCGAGGTGTGCCATAATAACCAAACACATAGTTTATGGCCCTCAAAAGCTTAGTTTGCACTCCCTTTAAAAATTGGAATCGAGGTGTGACGTGCCAGATAAAATCTTCAAATGCATGGCCCTCGCTTAATTATTTCTTTTCTTAAAATCCTTAGAAATCGAGGTGTGCCATTTAGTCGAATTTTTCATGGCCCTCGCAAAGTTAAAAACGCATAGTTGCTTTAGGCGCGTTATTTTACCAATATTACCTTCCTAAATTCGGGTGCGCATTTCATGTGACCCAAATCCAAATTTTAACAGCGTTAAGTAAAATGTGTCTCGGACTGCGGGTGCATTTCATGTGGTGTGGTCCAAAGACGTATTTTAGATGACGTTGAAATCTTCCTTAAAATAATTAAAAGCGGTTTTAAAGCTAAAATGCACATAGGCTTAAAGGTGTTTTAAAATCAGATAAATAAGCTAAATATAACAGTTGAGCGACCGTGTTAGAACCACGGAACTCGGGAATGCCTAACACCTTCTCCCGGGTTAACAGAATTCCTTACCCGAATTTCTGTGTTCGCGGACTGCAAAAATAGAGTCAATCTTTCCTTGATTTGGGATTTTAACCGGTGACTTGGGACACCATAAATTATCCCAAGTGGCGACTCTGAATCTTTTAATAAATAATCCCGTCTCGATTGTCACTTTAAATTGGAAAAACTCCCATATGCCCCTTTTCGGGGGGTGTAGGAAAAAGCAGGTGTGACAGCTCTGGCGACTCTGCTGGGGATCGAACCCAGAATCTCTGGTTCAGGGTTCAAGAATTCGAGCTTAGAATAATTGTTATAGTTGGCTTTATCCGTTATCTGATTTTGTTACATGATTTGGGCCTAATGTGCTAATTGATTGTTTTTACCGCTTTGATATTCCGTGAACTGTATATAAATTGTTGTGAAATCCCTCATTCTCTCTGAGTCTTCTAAATTATGAAGAAGTGTGCACTTCGTGTGACTTCTTTTCTATTAGAGTCATATTCCAAATTTAGAATGAGGTTCGGACAAGTTGCAAAGACGGTAAAGCTTCTGTATTCCCGGTACGCTACCCCCCCCCCCCCCCCGGCTCGAGCTGTCTGCTTGGGTAAGCCAGGTCTAGAACAATAAACCCAGGTCTTGAACCTAGTACACGAGACCTCATGCCGGATCCCTAGTAGGAACGTTTGCTTGTATCATGTGCATTTAAATTTGGAGACTCAACACAGGATTGGGTCTGTCTAGGACAGGTGCACCAAAAATGAAAAGACCATCCTGATGCATCTTACTTGCTATTTGTGCATTTATTTGCCTCGGACCTGCATGCTGACCGGCTTATGAATATTGGGAAAAGTCGAGAAAAGGAAATAGCAATGTAGAGGGTTATGAGAGTTAATCACCTGTTTTGAGAAAAACCAATGTCCGAACAGTGCTGAAACTTTGCCAAATTTTTAAGAAAAAACGAAATGAAAAATGAAAAAAAGAGAAGAGTTTTGTTTTCAAAAATAGTTTTATTTATTTGCCCGAACTACGCTAGTTTGATTCTCATAGGGTGTGAGATACGTAATCGGGTCCAACTTCCTTTTTGCAAAAATAGCCCAAAAGAACAAAAAATTTTAATTTTATTGCAAATAAGTAAGGTGATGCCATTCTTCTCAAAAATAGCCGAATATCCCTCAAAAGGGCGCTGGAAGGCTGTTTTTGCAAGAACAACCATTTTTAGTCATTTTAAAGGTTTTGGTTGTTTAGCCGACACAGCCTTAAAATCTTCGTTTTCAAAGTGTTGGAAGGCCGTATTGGCAAGGCCGGATATTTTTCTTTTAATGAAAATCACCCTAAATAAATGTGCAGGATGAGCACAACTCAAAATGAACCTTTCTCAGCTCGTGAAGAGATCCCTTTGGAGTTACATATGTGGTGGCATGATTTAGGGGACGATAGCAGGAAATTTGTGACAAAAGCATTGGGCGGTCTTATCGGGCTCTTGAAGGTTAAGCCACGAAAAGACGTGATTGAGGCCTTGATATCATTTTGGGACCCAACACATAATTTATTCCACTTTGCTGATTTTGAGTTAACTCCTACACTGGAAGAGATAGCAGGCTATGCCGGTTTCGAGGGGAATCTTAGAAGTCAATACTCGGTAGCACCAAGAACAATAACCCCTCACAAATTTTTGGACTTGTTAAGCATCAGTCGGGACATCCGAGATGGAAATTTGGCCAAAGGATTCTGTACCTTCTACTTTTTGTATCGACGTTACGGGAATCCCCATGGCTTCGAAACGCCAGATACCGGTCTTACTCACGCGGGAAACCAAGAGAAGTGGGAAGCTCGGAGAGGATTAGCTTTTATAACTGCGTTCCTGGGTATTTTGGTTTTCCCCAAAAAAGACGGGAACATAGAGTTGGGGCTTGTAGGGATAGCTGACTTCATGATGATAAAGGCAAATGGGACTATAGTGCCGCTGATCTTGGCGGAAATTTATCGAGCTCTGACCCTTTGTCGAGAAGGAGGAAAGTTCTTTGAAGGGTGCAATATGTTGTTACAACCATGAATGGAGGAACACCTTTGCCACCGTCCCGGATACTTGAATTGTGGTATGACTGGCCTTGAATGCATCAAAAAACATGAAAAGCGAGTAGAGGGTTATGAGTTCCCGGATGGTACGGAAGCATGGCATGCTCATTTGAGATCTTTGACTACAAACAAGATCGAATGGATGATCGAGTGGCTCTCGGTCAGTGAAGTAATCTATATGTTGGCTGAGGTGTATTTTTTACTGTTGATGGGTCTTCGGAGTATCCAGCCTTATGCTCCGCACAGAGTCCTACGTCAGTTAGGCCGATACCATACTATCCCACACGATGAAGATTTGAGTTGGTAGGTCATCGAGTTAAAACCAAAAGCTGCCTTCCCGGAAGAAAAAGTGCATCGGATTTGGCATTAGTGCAGATTCTTAGGGCCTAATACTCAAGTACGAGATCTATCCAGAGGCGAGGTGGAGCCTAATTACACTGCTTGGTATGGTAAAAGATCCCAAGTTCATTATGAGCCCGAAAGGCCCGCAAAGAGACCCCATGTCCAACAGTTCACCGACGGAGCACAAGTGCAATGGGACTGGTTGACCAAAGAAAACGAGTAAAGGGTTACCATAAGCAAATTGGAAAAACAAGTCAAAGAACTTCAATTCAACAATATCTTGCAAGCCGCGGCGGACGAAGGAGAAAAGAAAAAGCTAGCCAAAGAAAATGAGGCCCTTCGAGCCCAAATTCGGAAAATGAAAATAGCGGCAGAAAACCCCGCCCGAAGTGACAAAGATGAAAAACTCATAGATAACCTGAGGCATAAAGTGAGTGACTATAGTTTTGATTTGAACAAAGCAGAAAGTGAACTAGCCAGGGCTCGAAAGAAATTGGCTAAAAACGCAGATGAATGAGCACGTCTGGTTAAGCAGTTGAAAGAAAAGTACGACAATGAGGTCGCGGGATTAAAGAAAAGGGTCATCGCCATGGAAAACAAAATGATCAAACAGGCGAAAGACTTCAAGGTTGAAAGGGAACATTGTTATACATCATTGGCACAATTAGAAATAGATTTGCAATAACTTCAGGAGCAGAATCATGTGGCCGAGCAAACTTTGGAAGCTAGGGCCTAGCAGATCAGCCGTTTTTTACAAGAAAAAGGTGTCATAAGAGAGAGAATTGGAAACATCGCCGATTATATTGTTCTGAAGTGCCAAGCCTGTGAGGATATGAATCGCACCACCTTCTTCGCGGCAGTGATGACATTTGTTAAACAGATAATGAGTGACTTGGATCGACTTCAAAGGGATCTTGCATATACGCCCGCGGCGAGACCAAATGATGTCCCGCGGGCACCAGGGGCATTAATATATTCATGATTTTTCATTTGAGTATGTATTTCCTTTTCTGTTAGAGTCTGTCAGCTGTTTTGAGTCTGTATTTTCTTTTTGTTGGAGTCTGTCATTTGTTTTCGAGTCTGTATTATCTGTATTTCGTCTTTTCATCAGAGTCTGTTAGTTTCTTTTGGAGTCTGTTAGTTTTGAGTTTTTGTAATCAAAGTATTTGTTTTTATGAAAATCGAAAATCTCAAGATGTTTTATTATTTACTTTCATACTTACCTGCCAGAACTACGCTCGGTCTGATTCATGCGAGGTCATGATACGTAGGCAATCTCCATAGGATTCGACCATAACCAAAAGAAAGAAAAAAAAAGAAAAAAAAAAGAGGAAAAACAAGAAAAGAAAAGAGAGAAGAATAAGAAAACCAAGAGAAAGAAGCAATAGCAAAACAAGAGGGAAATGAGAGGATAAAAACAAAGAGAAAGTACGGGCAAGAGTGAAAAGACGAAAAGAAAAAAAAAGAGAAAAAAAAGGAAAAGAAAAAGGAAAAAATAAAAGAGAGAAAAGCTGGGATGATGCAAGCATCCGATCAAATGCATAATAGAAACGGTTAACTGTTTAGGTGCATTCATTCCCCAAAATGTGCGGTTACCAATTTGTTAAAGCCCTAATCACTAACAAGGTTGTTGTTGATATATTCAGTCCAGGCAGGTGGTTAGTTGATTGGCATTCTGGCAACTCACTCCTACAACACCCGATCAAAAGACAAGCTGAACATGGCCAACCAAGAACCGGAGGCAAGTATTGTTGATCCGTCAAAAGAGGTAGAAGAATTGGATGTTAATACGATGAGGGAAGAGATGTATAAATTAAAGCAGAAAATGGCTAAAATATACCAGGCCTGGGCAAAGGGTCATCCACCATCGGTTTATCCCGCCAACCCTGCTTATATCCCACCATCGGCCCAACCTCAGGAGCCTCCCACTGTGAACTCATCTCAAGCCTTTCCCCTCTACCAACAATGCTACAGCACCACTTCCCATACTTCTCAAGCTCCACCACCCAAACAAGTCCCACACCCTCCTCCACCAGTCACTCCCATCTTTGTGGTACCTCCACCTGCTGCATTACAACGATCTTCCAGTGAGCCTTTATTCCAGGCTCATAACAAGCAGTATTACCTCCCCCCCCGAGCCCACCTTCAAAGCTCCAGAACCATATCCTTACACCCCTCATCTTGATCTCCCAGCAGAGACCAAGAAGCCACCCAAAAATCCCGAACATGAGGAGATGATCAGAAAGGTCAAAAGCTTAGAATAATCGTTAAGAGATATGAGGGGGTTGGGAGGTCAAGTAAGTGTGGCCTATAAGGATTTATGTTTGTTCCCAGAAAGTTCAGTTACCAGCAGGGTTCAAGATGCCCAAGTTTGATCTGTACGACGAGCATGGTGACCCAGTAGCACACTTAAGAGGATTTATAGCAAGATGAGAGGAGCAGACGGAAGAGATGAATTACTGATGGCATATTTTAGCCAAAGTCTGAGTGGATCAGCGTTAGAATGGTATACCAGACAAGATCACAGCAGGTGGTACACATGAGACGATTTGGCCCAAGCCTTCGCCTGCCACTCAGTAAAATCTTGAAATTATCCCAGACCGTCTATCATTGACGAAGATTGAGAAGAAGCCTAGTGAGAGTTTCAGGGAATATGGATTCCATTGGAGGGAGCAAGCCGCGAGGGTTGACCGTCCAATGAAAGAAAGTGAGATAGTTGATTATTTCTTGCAGGCCTTGGAGCCTATTTATTTTGGTCATTTGGTGTCATCAGTAGGCAAGTCCTTTAATAAGGTTGTAAAAATGGGGGGAATGGTTGAGGAGGGACTCAAGTCCAACAAGATCATGAGTTATTCGGCAATCAAAACGACCACCCAGGCCATTTAAAATGGTACTGAGGTGTACTTGGGAAAAAGAAGAAAGAGGATGTTGCGACAGTTGAGTCAGGAGCTTGGGTCGGATCTAGGGATCCTTCACGTTACTATAACTAGCCTCGACCCTATCACCAAACTTACCCCCACACTCCATATAGTCCACCACAACACTATTACCCACCACTAGATCCCCATTTTTCCGTCCATCATAAACAAACATACCCTCAACCTCCTGCCCATGCACAATGGCGTGCGCTAATTCCACATAATCCCTACCCAGCTCCACAAAATACCTATCTACCCCCAAGAGCCTACCGAAATCCCCCTGGAACAAGTTTTAGGCCCAATCAGGCCGCCAAAAATGAGAGGTTGCAGAAGAAGAAGACTTTCACTCCATTGGGAGAATCCTATACTAGTTTGTTCCACAGGTTGAGACAATTGGGTATGCTAAGTTCGATCGAGCCAAAATTGCCAAATCCTCCCCCTAGAAATCTTGATCACTCTGTGAGTTGCGAATATTGTTCTGGTGCTCCGGGGCACGACACTAATCAAGAGCTCATTGATACTAATCAAATTGAGGCCCAAACTCCGGAGGCACCTAATATCAACCAGAACCCATTGCCAGCCCATCATGAGACAAATGTGATTGAGATAGTGCATAAGGGAGGGGAGCCTAAGAAGCCTTCGCAAACTATCATGATGATTCGGTCCAGTGATGTCAGGCCGTTTGAAAAGTCAACAAGTGAGAAGTCTGTGATCAATTTGAACGGGACAAAAAGTGAACCATCTGTGGTGGTCAAGAAAGGGTCCTCAAGTGACGTTGTAGGGAAACATGAAAGAGCGAAAGTGGTTGTGCCAGGAGTGGCAAACAAGCCTGAGGTAGTTGTGGAGGGTGCCTGCATAGATCCTGTCATTATCAAGCCGGTAACTCAATTATCGATAGTCAATAGCAAGGCAGTCCTGTGGAATTATGAACGAGTGACAGTGACTTACAAGGGGAAAGAGGTTAAAGAAGAAGGTTGTGAGACCCATGGTCTGACTCGATCGGGGAGATGCTTTGCCCCCGAAGAGTTGAGAAAAGCTAAGATCTCCAAAGATAACCTAGTATTGGCGAAGAAAGCTGTGACCGAGGAAGAAGCAGAGGAATTTTTGAGAAAGATGAAAGTGCAGGACTATTCCATTGTGGAGCAGTTGAGGAAAACACCGGCTCAGATTTCATTATTGTCATTATTGATCCATTCAAACGAGAACCGTCGGGCTTCAATGAAGATCTTGAATGAGGCCCACGTTCTTGACAAAATCTTAGTAAACCACTTGGAAAAGATAGCTAACAAAATATTTGAGGTAAATAGAGTCACTTTTTCTGATGATGAGTTGCCCGTGGAGGGTACTGACCACAATAGAGCCCTCTACCTGACGGTGAAATGCGAAGATTTCGTGGTTACTCGGGTACTGATTGACAATGGTTCCAGCGCGAACATTTGCCCTCTCTCCACTCTGAACAAGTTGAAGGTGGAGGATGAAAGAATTCACAAGAACAGTATCTGTGTTTGGGGATTCGACGGTGGAGGGAAAGATTCAGTCGGGGACATAGTGCTTGAGCTTACAATAGGGCCAGTTGAATTTACTATGGAATTCCAGGTGCTCGATGTGGCTGTTTCTTACAATCTGCTGTTAGGTCGACCCTGGATTCATGCTGCCAAAGCGGTATCGTCTACTGTACATCAAATGGTCAAGTTTGAATGGGATAGACAGGAAATTGTTGTGCACGGCGAAGATAATTTGTGTGTTCCTAGTGATGCCATTGTTTCGCTCATAGAGGTTGAAGGCGACAAGGGGCCGTAGGTTTATCATGTTTTTGACACGGTATCGGTAGAGAAAATTCCAGAAGGGAAGTGCGTGCCAACTCCAAGGGTAGCTGTTGCATCAATCATGGTAGCCGTTGAAATGTTGAAAAATGGTTTTGTACCGGGCAAGGGTTTGGGTGCATCTCTGCAAGGTATTGTACAGCCGGTTTCTCTTCCTAAAAACTTGGATACATTTGGTCTGGGATTCAAGCCCACAGTCGCAGACGTAAAAAGAGCCAGAAAAATGAAACAGAAGGCATGGCCCATTCCGAAGCCGGTCCCGCATCTTTCTAGATCATTTGTCAGGCCTGGTACCAGAAAGCGCCCAGTAACAATGGTTCCCAGTTTAGTGGTTGTTATGGATGGAGATCTGATTGAAAAGTTTGAGAGGTTATTCGCTGATGTGAATGTGTTAGAGGCTGGAGAGGGTTCGAGTAAGGCGGATGTGCAATTTGTTGGGCCCAGTGCAAAGATTAACAATTGGGAAGCTACTCTTCTCCCCACCAGGAAGGAGTTTTGGTAGTTTGCTTTGATTTTCTTTCTGTTTATCAGGATTACTCCAGGGTTGTAATTCAGATTCTATGTTCCGTCCATTTGGATGTATAAACCTTGTTATCGTTAATTTCAATGAAATGCAATTTCCTTTTTTCCCTTCCTGATAGTTTTGTTTTTCTTTTCTTCCTTGTACAGTTCTTTTTATGATGGCTTCAATGATATGACATGCATGAGGAATCTCCGGCCCAGTCTTAAAAGCCAATCTAATTCTGAAATAGTAATTCAAGAAATAGAGTATGATGATGAATCGGAATATGATGAGGATGAGGTCTTTGAAGAGACAAGTAAGAACTAAGCCATTTTGAAAAAAAAACAGGCCTAACCTGAGTGATACAGAAGCAATCAATTTAGGGGACCAAGATAATGTTCGGGAAACTAAAATAAATGTCCATCTTGAACCACAACTCAGAGAGGAGATAATTAAAGCACTGTTTGAGTATAAAGATATTTTTGCATGGTCCTATGACGACATGTCGGGTCTAAGCACTCACTTGGTGGTTCACAAATTTCCCACTGACCCGGCACTCCCCCCTGTCAAGCAGAAGCTGAGGAAATTTAAAACTGATATGAGTGTGAAGATTAAGGAAGAGGTCACCAAACAGTTTGAGGCCAAAGTTATTCGGGTCACCCGGTATCCCACCTGGTTAGCCAATGGTATGCCTGTGCCGAAGAAGGATGGCAAAACTAGGGTGTGTGTTAATTATCGAGATCTCAACAAGGCAAGTCCCAAGGATAACTTCCCATTGCCGAACATCCATATATTAATCGATAATTGTGCCAAACATGAGATTGGTTCTTTTTTGAATTGTTATGCGGGCTACCACCAGATCTTAATGGATGAGGAGGACGCAGAAAAGATGGCATTCATCATGCCATGGGGAACGTACTGCTATCGGGTCATGCCATTTGGTTTGAAAAACACTGGGGCAACCTACATGAGGGCAATGACGACCATATTCCACGACATGATACACAGGGAGATCGAGGTTTATGTGGATGATGTGATTGTAAAGTCTAGAAAGCAGTCTGACCATGTCAGAGATCTGAGAAAGTTCTTCCAAAGGCTTCGCAGGTACAATCTCAAGCTCAATCCTGCAAAATGCGCGTTCGGTGTTCCGTCTAGAAAGTTGTTGGGATTATTGAATTAGACCCGTCAAAGATCAAAGTTATCCAGGAATTGCCACCCCCAAAGAAAAAGACTAAGGTGATGAGTCTGTTGGGGAGATTGAATTACATCAGCAGGTTTATTGCTCAGCTCACGACAAGTTGTGAGCCTATCTTTAAACTGTTAAAGAAAGATGTTGGGGTCAAGTGGACAAATGAATGTCAGGAAGCATTTGATAAGATAAAGGGATACTTATTAAACCCACCTGTGTTGGTCCCGCCAGAACCAGGGAGACATTTGATTCTGTATTTGACGGTTTTGGAGAATTCATTTGGATGTGTGTTGGGACAGCATGACATCACTGGTAGGAAGGAACAAGCCATATATTATCTCAGCAAGAAGTTCACATCTTACGAGGTTAAGTACACTTACCTTGAGAGGACATGTTGCGCCCTAACTTGGGTAGCACAGAAGTTGAAGCACTATTTGTCATCTTACACTACTTACCTCATCTCTCGTTTGGATCAATTAAAGTATATCTTTCAGAAACCTATGCCTACAGGGAGGCTCGCAAAGTGGCAAATATTGCTCATAGAATTTGACATCATTTATGTGACTAGGACTGCAATGAAAGCTCAGGCATTGGCCGATCATTTGGCTGAGAACCCAGTGGATGAAGAATATGAACCTCTGAAGACTTACTTCCCTGACGAAGCAGTCATGCATATTTATGAATTGGAACAATTTGAAAAGCCAGGATGGAAACTTTTCTTTGATGGGGCTGCTAACATGAAAGGCGTTGGGATAGGAGCGGTACTTGTTTCTGGAACAGGGCATCACTACCCTGTTACGGCTTAGCTTCGGTTCTATTGTACTAACAACATGGCTGAGTACGAGGCATGCATTTTGGGTTTGAGGATGGTTGTGGATATGGGTGTCCAGGAAGTCTTGGTCTTGGGTGACTCAGACCTCTTGGTGCACCAGATTCAGGGAGAATGGGAAACACGAGATTTAAAACTCATACCATACCGACAGTGCTTGCAGGATCTTTGTTAACGGTTCCAATCAATAGAGTTTAGGCATATTCCAAGGATTCACAATGAGGTCGCTGATGTTTTGGCGACTCTGGCATCAATGGTGTACCATCCCAATAAGGCTTATATGGATCCTTTGCAGATTCAGATCCGCGATTAGCATGCTTACTGTAATGCGGTGGAACAAGAGCTCGATGGGGAGCCTTGGTTTCACGATATCAAGGAATACATCAAGATGGGGGCGTATCTAGTACAAGCCACAGGTGAACAAAAAAGAACAATTAGGCAGTTGGCAAGCGGTTTTTTCTTCAGCGGAGGGGTTCTGTACAAAAGGACCCCAGATCTTCGGCTGCTAAGATGCATATATGCTAGGCAGGCTACAGCTATTATGACCGAAGTACATTTTAGAGTCTGTGGACCGCATATGAATGGGTATGTTCTGGCAAAGAAGATTCTTCGAGCAGGTTATTATTGGCTCACCATAGAGCGAAATTGCATCAGTTTTGTGCGCAAATGTCATCAATGCCAAGTACACGGAGATTTGATTCATTCGCCGCCATCTGAATTGCATACAATGTCCGCACCATGGCCCTTTGTCGCTTCGGGAATGGATGTCATTGGGCCAATTGAGCCATCAGCATCAAACAGGCACAGGTTCATTCTGGTGGACATAGACTATTTCACCAAGTGGTTAGAGGCTAAAACATTCAAGTCTGTAACCAAGAAAGCAGTGGTTGATTTTGTGCATTCAAATATCATCTGTCGATTTGGGATCTCGAAGGTAATCATCACGGACAATGGTGCTAATCTCAACAGTCATCTGATGACGGAGACATGTCAGCAATTTAATATTACACATCGCAATTCCACCCCATATCGCCCCAAGGCGAATGGAGCAGTCGAGGCAGCCAACAAGAACATAAAGAAGATACTTCAGAAAATGGTAGAAGGGTCCAGGAAATGGCATGAGAAGCTGCCTTTTGCACTGTTGGGTTATCGCACTATTGTTCGTACTTCAGTAGGGGCAACTCCTTACTTGTTGGTATATGGCATGGAAGTAGTGATACCCGCGGAAATTGAAATTCCATCCTTTCGGATTGTTGCAGAAGCCAAAATTGACGATGATGAGTGGGTTAAAACCCGCCTGGAACAATTGAGTTTGATTGATGAGAAAAGATTAGCAGTAGTGTGTCATGGCCAGTTGTATCAACAGAGAATGGAAAGAGCATATAATAAGAAGGTGCGTCCACGGAAGTTTGAAGTGGGTCAGTTAGTATTGAAATGCATTCTTCCTCATCAGGCTGAAGCCAAAGGCAAGTTCGGCCCAAACTGGCAGGGGCCGTTCATCGTGACAAGAGTGTTGTCCAATGGTGCTTTGTATTTAACGGATATAAAAGTCAAATGTGTAGAAATGGCCATCAATTCTGATGCAGTCAAAAGATACTATGTATGATTTCTTTGGTCAAATTGGGTTTGTTTGTACTTGGCATATTTTGGAGATTGGAATGACGAAGGCATTTTGTTCTGCTATCGGAACACTTTATCCTTTGTTACCACTTTTTCGAGCCTTATTTATTTCCTTTCATATCCCTCTTTTGGAATCAGTGGCAAAATTCAAAAAGCGAGAACAAACGACAAGTAAAAGAAAGAAACGAAAAGAGAAAAAGAATGAAAAAAAAACAACAACAAGAAAACAAAATTACAAAAAGAAAAAGGAAGAGAAAAGAAAAGGAGAGAAAAAGCACAAAAACAAAGCAATTTCCATGACATGAACTACGTTCGACCTGATTCCTTTTAAGGATACGTAGGCAGCCTCACGGTTCGGTCCCATCAAAATAAAAGTCCAAAAGTCCCCAAACAAGAAACTGGGGCAGAAGTTGTGGTTGTTGTCAGAAATCTGATTCCAAAAGTTGTAATTTTGAACCCATTCGAATTGTTTTGAGCCTTTGATATCCTTTCTTTCTAACCCTATCCAAAAGCCCGCGTTATGGTCCAAAGAAAGACCTTCCGATTAGTCTTCGAGAGATGCCAAGTCAAGCAAGTGGAGGTGATTCATATCAAGGGAAACACTCTGGTCCAAGCATAAAATATTGAAAATGAGAGAGTCTTATTGGTGAAAACCCTCACAGGCACCATAAAGCAATGAGAGCTGAGAGAAATCAAAGTGAGAGAGTCTTATTGGTGAAAACACTCACGGGCACCGCAAGGTGAAAGTGAGTTGAGAGATGAACAAATGAGAGAGGCTTGTTGGTGAAAACTCTTCAGGGCACCGCAGGCCGAACAAGGTCAAGGTTTTGGTGAAAAAATCAAGTTATGGAAACTCTGAGGCAACAAAGTATGGCAACTAAAAGTTGATTGGTTGGATAGATTGGGCCGATTAATCCGAAATGCATGTCATGATCATCGGTGCCAGCTGCTCCGCTCGGATGAGTCTCTTTTCTTTTTTTCCCTTCAAATAGTTTTCCCGTTTTGGATTTTTGCTTATTCTTAACTTTGAAAGTCATTGCATTTCATTTCTTTTGGGTTTATTTCTCTAAGATATTCCTAATGTCAGTTTTGTTTAAGCAAATAAGAAGGAATTTCAAAGCCTACTACCAACTTCCAAAGTTGCACAAGGCGCAGAGCAGCCAAGGCATTGCTAGAGGTAGTATGACGTGAAATGGGACATAACGTGCCAGTGAAAGTTCCATCGGCGGAATGATTCAGTAATTTCATGGGAGATGCAGAAATTTAGTTAAAGGGGTCTGAGGTGAAACAACGGTTCGGGTTTAGAACATTCGGGTCGTCCGAGGTCACGTGGATTGAAAATCAGTCAGAAAGCCAAGTGGTTCAGGGCCAATTCGGGGAAGCCAGTCAAAACAAAACAATGCGGCGGAAAGACTTTTAGCAAAGAATGCCATCAACTAACCACCACATTTTAAACTAACAAGATTTTTCTTTGATTGAAACAGGGGCATAAAGTTTCGTTTGTTTCGGGGAAACCCTCCGCAAAGAAAGGCGAGCACCAAACAGGTTTGACGGTAAACTCAGGTACCGCCTGAATAATGGGATTTAATTTGAAGTTCTCAGGACCCTCCTGAAAAATGGACTTAGCTTAAAATTCAAAACAATCATGAGTAGTAAAATCTAGCATAAATGTACCCCAAGGAATGTAAGATGGTTTCAAAGTTTGCATGTTTGAGATAGGATTCAAGTAGGAGTTTTCAGGGCCCTCCTGAATAATGGGACCTAGCTTTAAGATTTCCATTAGATAAAAAGATGTACCGTAAGTTCTGTTGTAGGGCAGCATAATTCAGTCGAAAAGAATAGTCACTCTTATGATAAGACTTGGGTTTTGATTTTCAGGACCCTCCTAGATAATGGGATGTAGTTTAAGACTTTCTTAGATAACAAGATGTAGCAGGAGTCACACCTTTAGTAGATATAATTTAGATTTTTGAAGCCATCATTTAACTAGGAGTTTTCAGGACCCTCCTGGATAATGGGATTTAGCTTTCAAATTCACAGAGATATGTGGTAACATGATTTAGTTTACAATCACATATGTGCCCAGCCACCAAACTAGGGCAAAAAAATTTCTTTGTTTTGTTTATTTTGTGGAAATCAGGCGCCCACCTGGAGAACAAAGGAATACATTTTTCAAGTTTAGTAATCAGGCGCCCACCTAGAAAACAAGGGAATACATTTTTTCAAGTTCAGTAATCAGGCGCCCACCTGGAGAACAAGGGAATACATTTTTCATGTTCAGTAATCAGGCGCCCACCTGGAAAACAAGGGAATACATTTCAAGTTCAGCAATCAGGTGCCCACCTGGAGAACAAGAGAATACATTTTCAAGTTCAGCAATCAGGCACCCACCTGGAGAACAAGGGAGTATAGTTCAAGTTTCAGTTTTCAAAGTTCTTACTGATGTTTGGTAACATGCCAAACCGGGGCAGATGTTTTCTTTGGTTTGTTTATTTTGTGGAAATCAGGCGCCACCTGGAGAACAAGGTAATACATTTTTCAAGTTCAGTAATCAGGCGCCCACCTGGAGAACAAGGGAATACAGTTTTAAGTTTCAGCAATCAGGCGCCCACTTGGAGAACAAGGGAATACATTTCAAATTCAGTAATCAGGCGCCCACCTGAAAAACAAGGGAATACATTTCAAGTTCAGCAATCAGGCGCCCACCTGGAGAACAAGGGAATCAATTTTTTAAGTTTCAGCAATCAGGCGCCCACCTGGAGAACAAGGGAATACATTTCAAATTCAGTAATCAGGCGCCCACCTGGAGAACAAGGGAATACATTTCAAGTTCAGCAATCAGGCGCCCACCTGGAGAACAAGGGAGTACAATTCAAGTTTTAAGTTTTTAAGTTCTTATTGATATTTGGTAACATGCCAAACTGGGGCAGAAGTTTTCTTTGTTTTTCTCTATTTTATGGAAATCAGGCGCCCACTTAGAGAACAAGGGAATACATTTTTCAAGTTCAGTAATCAGGCACCCACCTGGAGAACAAGGGAATACATTTTTCAAGTTCAGTAATCAGGCGCCCACCTAGAAAACAAGGGAATACATTTTAAGTTCAGCAATCAGACGCCCACCTGGAAAATAAGGGAATACATTTCAAGTTCAGCAATCAGGCGCCCACCTGGAGAACAAGGGAACACATTTTCAAGTTCAGCAATCAGGCACCCACCTGGAGAACATGGGAGTATAGTTCAAGTTTCAGTTTTCAAAGTTCTTACTAATGTTTGGTAACATGCCAAACCGGGGCAGACGTTTTCTTTGTCTTGTTTATTTTGTAGAAATCAGGCGCCCACCTGGAGAACAAGGGAATACATTTTTTAAGTTTAGTAATCAGGTGCCCACCTGGAGAACAAGGGAATACATTTTTCAAGTTCAGTAATCAGGCGCCCACCTGGAGAATAAAGGAATACATTTTTTCAAGTTCAGTAATCAGGCGCCCACCTAGAGAACAAGGGAATACATTTTTCAAGTTTAGTAATCAAGCGCCCACCTGGAGAACAAGGGAATACATTTTTTAAGTTCAGTAATCAGGTGCCCACCTGGAGAACAAGGGAATACATTTTTCAAGTTTAGTAATCAGGCGCCCACCTGGAGAACAAGGGAATACATTTTTCAAATTTAGAAATCCGGAGCTCACCTGGAGAACAAGGGAATACATTCAAGTCTCAACAAGCAAGGTCCACTTGGAGAAAGGGAAAACATCTCAGATTACAATTCAAGGCGGCAACAAGGGGTTCCACCGGGAGAATATAAGTCAACAAGTCAACAAGAACCACAAGAGCAAGTTTGAAGATGTAGATAGGATTTTGTAAATGCATAGATTATAGTCTAGTCTAGCTTCTTTTTATTTTTGGTGTAATAAGGGGTTCAGTAAGCAGTAGCAGCAACAACAACAACAACAGTGAAGCCACAGCTTCATGGTAGTCCCAGCTACCAAACATTCCTGAACTACACTGACCTGATTCCTTTTTAGCCAAGGATATGTAGGCAACCTCGGAAGCAGGGTGCGGTCAAGTCTTTCAAAAATGCTTCCCAAGGAGTATTCGAACGGGCAAAAATCGCTCGTATCCGCTCACTTTATCTTTGCACAAAACTCTTCGTGTTTCCGGGCAAAGAGGGGCATCTGTGAGCACGTGATTTTTTCCCTATATGAATTACTCCCACAAATTCAAAACAAAATAATTTTTCCATTATTTGCAATTTCGTAGGTTTTTTGTAGCATTTTGTTAATTGTTTGCATTTGTCTGCGCATGTTAATTTTGTTTATATTATGAAAAAATATAAAAAATGTTGCATTTGCATTTAGGATTTATCTTTGCTATGTTAAAAATTAACTAGCAATTTAGTTGCATTACAAAATGGAAAAATCACAAAAATGGTTTTGCATTGTTCAATTTTAGATTTGAATTTCGTTGGTTTTCCTATTTGGTATTTAATTAGTTGTAACAATTATTAGGGTTAATTAATTTAATTTGGTAGGATGATTTGGTTTAGGATTTAATTTAGGTGTTATTTTTCAATTTTGAAAAAAAAAAGAGAAGAAAGAAAGAATTTTGAAATAAAAGAAAAAGAAAAGAGTTGAAGAAATCAGATTTTTTGGGCTAAGTTTTTTAAATTTCCCAAAGCCCAATTCGATTACCCCTTAAACTTGTCCTAAACTAGCCCAAACCCAGCCAATACCCGGACCAGCCCCACCTCCCAATCAAAACGACGCCGTTTTGTTGCATGGCCCTCGCTTAATTATTTCTTTTTTTAAGATCCTTAGAAATCTAGGTGTGCCATTTAGTCGAATTTTTCATGGCCCTCGCAAAGTTAAAAACGCGTAGTTGCTTTAGGCGCGTTATTTTAGCAATATTACCTTCCTAAATACGGGTGCGCATTTCATGTGACCCAAATTCAAATCTTAACAGCGTTAAGTAAAATGTGTCTCGGACTGCGGGTGCATTTCATGTGGCGTGATCCAAAGACGTATTTTAGATGACATTGAAAAACAATAATAATAAAGCGGTTAAAAGATAAATTTGCACATAAGTTCATATTGTATTAAAATCAGATAAATAAGCCAAATATAACAGTTGAGCGACCGTGTTAGAACCACGGAACTCGGGAATGCCTAACACCTTCTCCCGGGTTAACAGAATTCCTTATCTAGATTTCTGGAACGCAGACTGTAAAAATAGAGTCAATCTTTCCTCAATTTGGGATTTTAACCGGTGACTTGGGACACCATAAATTATCCCAAGTGGTGACTCTGAATCTTTTAATAAATAATCACGTCTCGATTGTCACTTTAAATTGGAAAAATTCTCATATGCCTTTTTCCGGGGGGGGTGTAGGAAAAAAGAGGTGTGACAGCTCTAGCGACTCTGCTAGGGATCGAACCCAGAATCTCTAGTTCAAGGTTCAAGAATTCGAGCTTAGAATAATTGTTATAGTTGGATTTATCCATTATCTGAATTTGTTACATGATTTGGGCCTAATGTGCTAATTGATTGCTTTTACCGCTTTGACCTCTCTCAGTCATTAACCTCACAATCAGACCCTCGGTCTATCTCAGTCATTAACCTCACAATCAGGCCTTCGGCCTCTCTTAGCCATCAACCTCACAAGCCACTCGGACTATAACTAAAATAGGGTGTTCAGCTCAAAATATTATTTATAGTATCAAAATTGAGTAAATAAGGCTGAGTTAGGGAATCAGTAAAACACAGTATGACTGAGCACAATTATTAAGTCAAAACAGTGAGGAGTAGTAGTTAAAAAGCCCCATAAGGGTCCAAAACAATTGGCACGAGGCCCAAATATGGCATTCCGCCCAAAACATAGCAATACTTTCCAAACACAATGATATCAAACAGTTTTCAATCACATACGCGACTTAACAGTCGTACGGGACGGACCAAGTCACTATTCCCAACGGTGCATGACTCCACCCTCGTCATCTAGTGTGTGTGTCACCTCAAAGTAGCACAACAATGTGAAATCCGGGGTTTCATACCCTCAGGACAACATTTACAATCATTACTTACCTCTAACCTAATGAAAATCAACTCTGCAATGCCCTTGCCGCTCGACTTAGCCATAACTCGCCTCGAACCTATCCAAAATCAGAATCATATCATCAATATATGCTAAGGGGACAAAGCTCATGCGAAAATAATCAAATTACATCAAAAATCCCAAAATTGGTCAAACTCGACCCCCGGGCCCACGTCTCGGAATCCGATAAAAATTACATCAATAAAATCATCATCCTTCCACGAGTCTATACATACCGAGATCATCAAAATCGGACCTCAAATCCCCAACTTAACTCTCAAATTTCAAGCCCTAATTTCCCAACTCTTTCTCTAATTTTTCCCACTAATTTTCATAATTAACCAATGAAATAATCACCATATACATAAGATACATGCCCAAGTAGCTTACCTTTCTATCAACGCTTGATTCCCTCTTGAAATCACAGCTTGAAGCTCCAAAATCGCACAAAAATGATGAAAAAATGACTAAAAATCGTGAAGGGGCCTTTTTATACATTCTGCCCAGCACTTTCGCACTTGCAATCCCACAAGCGCATCTGCGCTTCCGCTTCTGCGGAACAACATCCTCTTCTGTGGATTTCACTTATCTCACCAGGCCTCGCATCTGCGATCGCCTCACCGCTCCTCCAGCATCACAGATGCAGTTACCAAGCCGCACTTGTGGTCCTCCACACAGTTGCGCCTCTCTTTCGCTCCTGCGGAACTCGCACCTGCGGTCCCCAATCCACAGGTGCGGATATGACAGAAGTAGCAACACCAACTAAAATTTCTCAAGTTCAACCTTTCCAAAAACTATTCGAAATCATCCCGGGGCCCCCGGAACCTCAACCAAAAATAAAAACAAGTCACATATAACCATTTGAACTTATACCAATCTTCGGAACACTCAAAACAACACCAAATAATCAAAACACCCTGGAATTCAAGCCTAAGGATTCCAAAACTTCTGAATTTCGCATTCGATCAAAACGTCTACCAAACCTCATCGGAATGACCTGAAATTTTGCACACACATCACAAATGAGACAATGGACCTACCACCACTTTAAATATTCCATTCCGACCCTGATATTAAAATTTCTACTGTCGACCGGAAAATGCCAAATTCCTAATTTTGCCAATTCAAGCTTAAATCTACCACGGACCTCCAAAATACATTCCGGACACGCTCCAAAGTCCAAAATCACCTAACAGAGCTAACCAAATCATAAAAGTCCAAATTCGAGATCGAATACTAAAAGGTCAAAGCTTGGTCAAACCTTTCAAATTTAAAGTTTTAAACTGATAGTTGTTCTTCCAAATCCATTTCGATTACCCTGAAAACCAAAACCGACGAGTTACATCAATCGTAATACATCATATGGGGCTAGTCATGCCCGAGCACTGGCGAGCGAAGTGCAAATGCTCAAAAAAACTGGTCGAGTCATTACATATCCAAAAATGAATGTTGTAGCCCTTAGTGTCTAGTTTTCCAAAAAAATCAAATCATTTGTGATTTGGAGTTATGTATAAAAAAAAGTTAAGGCTATTAAACTACATGCTATCTGAGAAGAGTTTGGGAAGAGTAATAGAAGTTTGTTCGTCGCGATTAGGGGGAAATGGCCGCGATCGCATAGAGTAAAATTCTTCTGAAAATTTTTGTGATTCGCGATTGCGAAGTGTAAATCCCTGGGCAAAAGAATTTAAATCCTGAAAATGAGACTTCATCTCATTATTCCATTTTTGGAATTTTGAGCTTGGTTTAAGGCGATTTCTCGGGAGATTTTCAAAGAAAACATTGGGGTGAGAATTCCTCACTCAATTTTGGTTAAATTACACAAATCTATTATTGTTTTTATCAACAAATTAGTGAATTGGGTTGAAAATGGAATAAATTTTCTAGACTTTACATTGAGGATTTGGAGGTCGAGTTGATGTCGGAATTTAAAAATTTTGATATGGTTGGACTCGTGATTGGATGGGTATTCGATTTTTGTGACTTTTGTCGGATTTCGAGAAGTGGACAGCATGTTAACTTTTTGGGTTGACTTCAGGATTTTTATTAAAAATCAACATTTATTATTTGGAATTATTTCCTTAGGCATTAATTGATGTAATCAAGTTGCTTTTGGCTAGTTTTGAGCCGTTTGAAGATTGATACGCACGGAATGGAATTTCTGGTATATTGTTTAGCTTGCTCGACATTGGATTCGGCTTGTTTGAGGTAAGTGTTTTGTCTAACCTTGTTGAGGAAATTTTTCCTACTAATTGCCATTATTTTCTACATGCGTGGGTGATACATATATGAGGAGACAAGTGTATATGTATGTGCCATGGTTAATCATTCTAGGGGGTAAATGATACGATTAATTGTTCCTTGAAATATTATGTGATATTCTTGTTTCATGTCTTCCTTGACTTCTAGATTACTATAAATAGAAAATTAAATGCTAGATACCATGATTTAGCTAATTATAATTTGATTAATACTTGACGGACTTGTGTGAAATAATTGATGCTCTAAATCTGGTCGTTATTATACTTAATCACAAATACGATGCTACGACCATTATTCTTGAGATTTTAAATTCTATACTTGAGTCGAAATCATATTTGAGACTTGTTAAAATACTTGAATAATAAAGTACTTGAGGTTTATTGAATTGTTATTGGCTTGAAAGCCGTGATTAATGTTCAATTGGGACATTCGTTTAAGCACTCTCCTTGATGTTATTTATGTTTCCTACCTTGCTTGTTAATGATATACATGTGCTTAGTAAGGAAGAGTGTAAAGCACGAGGGGTGATGTCTTGTCATTTCATATACATTATTATGTGAGGGAGAGTGTAAAGTACGAAAGGTGATGCCGTGCCATTTTATCTACATAATCATGTGAGGAAAAGTGTAAAGCATGAAGGATGATGCCATGCCATTTTATATTCATTATTATGTGAGGGAGAGTGTAAAGCATGAAGGGTGATGCCGTGCCATTTCATTTACATTATCATGCACATTATCATATGAGAGTAAAAACCACGAAGGCGATGTCGTGCCATTTCAGATATATTATTGTGTTTTATATTACTATATGTTCATGGCACGAAGGGTGATTCCGTGCAGGTGAGAACGAAGGATGTGCATTATATTGTGGTATCTTTTCTGAGTGTACGTATTCATGTCTTTACCTTGACTGTTAGTGTTACACCTATGTTTTCTATGTGGTTGTCGATGTTGTTAGGACTTGTCCTTTATTCATTATACTTCCTTGTTCATTATTGCTTCTTGTGTGTCTCTCACTTTATTGTTATTGTAATTGGCATTCCTCCCACCTAGTTGGTATTGTTATATGTATGCTCGGTGAGGAAGAGGTAAATGCACGAAGGGTATTGATGTGCCAATTGATTTGATATACAAACATACACTAGGTGAGAATGAGATAAATGCGCGAAGGTATTATCATGCCATCCAATTTGATATCTTAAATATGTTCCTTACACTAGAAAAGTTATGATAGAATGACATAAATGCACGAAGGTGATACCGTGCCAGTCGGTGTGATCTTGAACATATTTCTCACACCAGGAAAATTATGAATTTACTTCTGTTATTTCTCCTAGTAATCATTTACGACTTTGCATAGTTGTTTTATTGTACCTTTATCTTTTATGCCATATAACTGTTTCTATTACTAGTCTACTGCACAAATTATAACAATGGGTATCTTTTTAACTAAAAATCCTTGTCACTACTTCGACGAGGTTAGACAATATACTTACGGGGTACATGGGGTCGGTTGTACTCATACTACACTTTTATACCTTGCGTGCAGATTTTCGATGCTGATGTTGCTATGTATAACAGGAGCTGGCATTGAGGATGTATTTACGATCTGGTTACAACTGCCTCTTGTCCTTGGTAGCTTTGGAATTTTAATCTGTTCACGTTTATTTCAATAGATGATGTATTTTATTTCACACAAGTATTGTAAGTTCTAATCTTAGAAGCTCATGATTTGTACTACCTATCCTTGGGGAGTGTATAAAAGTTCAATGATTTCATAAATTATTTTCTCAGTAAATCACATTAAATTGAATTGTTACTAATTGACTTACCTAGCGCTTTGGAATTGGTGCCATCACGACTAGTTAGATTTTAGGTTGTTACAGTTGATATCGGAGCCCTAGGTTCATAGGTTATACAAGTCATGAGCAAATGTCTAGTAGAGTCTTGTGGATCGGTATGATGACGTCCATACTTATGTTTGAGAGGCTATAAGGCATTTAAGATAATTTTCCCATCTTTCTATCCTTATCGTGTGGCATTGATTCAGCTTGAAGCGTATATCTTTGAATTCCTTTCACTCACTTGTATGCATATGTGAACGCTTGGTATCAGTTGTTTATCGACGACTTGTAATTCTATGAACGAGGTATGAGATGCGTTCTCTATGTTTTGGTGATGGGCCATTTTGGAGGATATAAGTCCTGGTTTGGACCACAGCTTAAGATAGGTAGTTTCAGTTGTGTGAGCATGTTCTTTTGGACTTCTATGTCTAGTGGTATCCCTAGGAGTGGGACTGGTTGCTCGATGAGTGGTTGGATAGCGATATCATGAGTATAACATGACTACGAGATATGTTCAGATGGTTGGAAGGTGATAAGGAGAGTTCACTTGGGATGTAAAAAGGGCTATTGGGTGCTTGATTTTTGTGGATGTGTATACGGTCTAAAGTTAGGAGGATTTTGAGGGATTCTTTCATGTTATTACATTGGTAGGATAAAGTATATTTTCATGCCTTATTGATGAGTTCAAACTTAGGAAGATTAAGCGGTTGCGAAGTAGTTGTATCTGTGAAAGGGTATATAAAGATGTCAGTTTGAGGCTAACAGGTGGGTTATCTCCTATAAAGTGGTCTACAGAAGTGTGATCCTTATAATGTTGTGTAGATGCCTTCTTTTCTACCAGTGGGTTATAGGCATTGCGAATTGAGTCTGGATTGGTTGGGGAAGTTGACTTGACTGTCACGAGGATGAATTTGACCTTAGCAGATGATTTGAGGTATTATATGGTTTGTGTTAGATGAGCTTATGAAGGATTTAGTTGAATTTCGGTGCGGTATTATGGCAATAAAAGAGTATGGGTATTGTGAGTTACCGAATATTTTATTATATGGTTTTGAGCCAAGTGGGGGAGCCTACTATTGTCGATTGATCGCATGGTTATGTGGTAAATACTAGTTTTGGTCTGAGGCGTACTTGTGGATCAGTTATGACTTGTAAAGGTTGAGATCGAGGATGACTCGAGAAAGGAAATTCCTGGATATAGGTTATATTGCACTTTATGAGTATATGAAAATCATGGAATGATTGAGTTGTTATTTTTGAAGGATGTAGTGCGCATGGAGTATGAAATTGATCAGTTGCATTAAGGTGGGATTTACTTCTTTGGGTATTGTTATGCTAATGGGGCATAAGTCGTTTGGTTGCTTGGGTGGTACAATTGAGATTTGAGCAGAGTGGATGACTCTCGAAACGTTTCCAATGGATTCAAGATGTATATGTAGCAATTGAGAATTTTTTAAATTTGTATATGGCTAAGACCTGAGACTTGCATTTGATGGTGTCGTGACTTGTGGTAATTCTGTATCACTATGGGTTCTACATTTTAGTATTAGAAAGGTAAAAAGAATAATTTTAAATTAATATAAGGTCTCTTCAGAGTTAGTATCTTGGTTGTAGTACTTATGGGATGCTTAAGAAGGAATACAATGGCTTATGAGCCTTGGAGCGGCGCATTTTTATGCTAGGAACACTTGTGGTGAGCTATAAGAATCCTATCTAAACTTGGTTGAGGCACTAGTTGCCTGAATTAATTGTGATAGCCATGCGTTATGGGTGCGCATATCTATGGGGCTTGAGCCCATGTGCAAACACCAAAGTATGTATTCATGCTCGGGGAAATGCTCAGGCTATGATATGTTTAGAGTTGACTATAAGCTTAAAGCTATAATGTTTTCTCATAACTGTACCATCGTTGTGAACTGTTTGGGCCATACTTGAGGTTACGAAGAGGTTAACTCCCTGAATAAAATTTGGTGATTAAATATTTCTATGTTAACTTGCTGATTTGAGCTATGATAGCACACATTGCACATGCCTACACTTTAGCATGTTATTATACCAGTCCAGGAGCATGAGAATCTTATTTCATTCATCACATACGTGTATACTTATTTAACTTCTCCTGTAAGATATGTTTGGACTGGAGGCCTGTGACTATGCCGAGCAGATTATGTTATTAGCACGTGAGTTGTTTGTGTAGTACGTGAGTTGTCCGTGCAGTTGATATTGATGTGAGCTCTTGGAGAACCGGTTATTATTAGATCAGGTTGTGCACCGCAGCTGTACTATGATGAGATGAAATTCCTCATGCTTATTTCGTGTGTTTTGCTCTTACTTGTTTGAAAATAGTTCATAGGAAATTGTTAAAAATTTACCTGCTTGCTTAACTTGCTCAGTAGACCTCTTATTAATTTTCTTACTATTATCTGTCATGTCTGAATTATTACTTGTTTGGTGTATGGAATCGCGTTGTGTGGGCCTTTAAATGACTTTTGGGGGGCTTGTCGGTTGGACTTCTTATATGCTGAGATGAGGTTTCTAGACCTGAAGATTTGTCGTATCGTATTGGGATAAGGAAGGTTTGGAAGAATGATGTCACGCCCAAACCTGGGGAGGCGTGGCTGGCACCCGGTGTCGTACTGGCCCGAGGGAACCATTCTGTAACTCATCTTTCTTCTAACTATCATGGGCAAACATGGCCACAACTTGTAATGTATAACAATAAGTGGGCAAATGTTACATTAATGAACCATTGTTCTTAAAACAAGAATACATATGGGCAGTCAAGTTCTGACATATTGTACATAATGAACCTGTGTTTACCAATCCTCTAAGGGGTCGTTTGGTTGGAATATGATTATACCGGTATAAGTTATATTGGGATAAGTTATTCTGAGATTAGTTATGCTGGAATTGTTGTTTATTCATTGTTTGGTATGTTATATTAAGAATGACAATTGCATAATTTTTAAGAAGAAGGTAAAAGTTATACCGGTGCTAATTACCCCACCTTTTATAAGGTATAAGTTATCCCAGTATTAAAATTAATACCGGGATAATTTATACCTGGTTTGCTAACCAAACAAAGTATTAAGGTAGTATTAAATTTTTATACCATCCTTATAACTTCTTATACCTCATACCAGACGACCCCTAAGAATATTTGATATCAAATGGGACAGGGTACCGGCCTACCTATAAGTCTGTAACAAAATTCTGATACGATGGCTCATAGACTCGACTGCACTCCGAATGAAGTGGAGTCTTACCGATCCTTCGTTGAATGCTAACCTCATCTACTATGAGTGCTCGTCAAACGGATTATATATATCTGTAGGTATGAATGCAGTGTCCCCAACAAAAGGACATCAGTACAAATAATGTACTGAGTATGTAAGGCATGTAAATAAGTATATAAAGGACATGGAAGAAACATGGAGTAAAGGACTCAACCTGTAAGTTTGGACAGCTTTGTAAATTATGAAATATTTATAAAATTATGCATATGCATATGAATGTCATATAATGCATAGGTCCATATATGCATAACATCATTAAACTTCTGAGGGCGTCCCATCATATCATCTCAGCCTCTGTGGGCAAAATCATCAACGTATACCAGCTGATCAGGTGGTGGTGCGTATATAACGTTGTAACCTTTTCTCATACCCCATATACATATACACGCGTATATAACGCCATCTGGTCATGTGTCAATGCACATGTATAAATGAATGCAATGCATAATGAAGTAACTCTATAAGATCTCTTGGGAAGTAATAGGATCAATATGCTTACTGAGACCCCTAATGCTTCTATGAATAGAGTCATTTATGAAAGTTGTGCATTTGCTCATTTCATTTGTATCGTATGGGTCATGTCACAAGGAAATAAGGGATAACCTTAACATACCTGAATTGCTCATACGAGCTCGTAGAAAGTCGTAGATGAAGAATCAAACTTGAATAAAGAATTATCCTCAAAGTGAGAACGTTGCTGCCAACGCTTCCTTATACCAAAGTACTTATTCTCAAGATCAAAGTATGAATTTTCTCAAATAAAAGAACGAACTCTTAGCTAAAAGTGTTGCTATATTTTGTTGGTACAAAAGAAAAGATCGGGAAAGACATAAAGTTGCTTAGCACTCCATTCATCCCCTGAACCTTTGCAAACGAATGTGAAAACTCCCATTTTTTTGCTCTTTCTTTGTTTCTCTCTAGCTAGATCACCCTTAAGTTTCTTAGCATATATATACAATATAAGATAGAAGTGAGCTCTCAAATGATGCATACATGTTTATGGACCATGGGGTCCACCTAGCAAGCTAAGCTCTTATCCTTTTAAATATGCCACCTACAATCCATTAAATGCTTAGTCACTTTGTTACTTTCCCTCATAGTGACATGCGGAGATGTTGTCCCCTCACCAATTATACAAATATGGCTTTAATAATATATTATGACATATATATCACTTCCTCCTCCTTACACGTGGAATCCTCCCCCATTCAATCTTCCTTTAATTGATGACATATGTGCACTTTGGTGCCACCCTTGGCCAATTTTATGCCATGTGGAGGCCCCTTAACCATCTTTATCCACTTAATTTAACAACCCTTTGGAGTCATTTATTGGGCTTAACCAATTTCCTAAATGTTCCATCTTGCTCTATGACTTTGGAGTCATTTATTGGGCTTTTCTTGGCTGCCACGCTGGGAAGTTTATCAAATCAAGCCTATCCAAATATTTTAATAACTTATCCACCCCAATAATTTGATGACTACGCCACCAAAACTCCCTAATCTTGCCACCTAGGTCCAAGACTTGCCTAATCAATATTGAATTCCCTACTTGTTGTCACCCCAATCCTTATAAAGTTGATTAGTCATGAGTCCCCCTTATCCTCATGATTCCATGTGGATTAATATAAATGACACTTATCCACTTATAATTAATTCCATATTTCATGACTTTATACCAATATTTAACCAATTATTGCACACAATAATTTCTAGGTCCCGATTCACTTAAATACTAATATATTTCATTTACCTTACTATCATGATCGCGTGGTATAGTACTAGTGCATAAATGCGGGGTATTATAGCTTGGATCATATTTTATTTCAAATTGACAACCTTTAACGAAACTCATCTTCTTTGATTTGTTTACCATCTAACCTTCATAACACTTACTTATCACTTGTTTCTCATATAATAAATACTTATAACCTCAAAAATGGTCTTCTCCTTGAACTTTTGTCAATTATCTTATGAAAACTCCAATGTAGAAAAGTACGAGATGTAACATCCTTCCTCTCTTTAGAAACATTCGTCCTCGAATGTTAACTCTTAGAGGCTTACAAAATTTTTGCCAAAGTCTCCTCTGTAAGTAAACCAAAACCCAACTTTTTTATGAAGTCTGGACTATTCACTACCTTCTGCACTTGAGTATCTCGTATTTTTTTGCACTACCTTACTTACTTTGCAATATCGCATTGTATCTTTCGTTGCTTTCATAACCTACCTTACACACATGTAGAAATTACATCTATGCCTTAAATATCTACTATGATACATGTACCTTTGGTGCATACAAAATCCGGTGGAAGCTTCATACTAACTTCTTACGACTCAATTCTATGGCACGATCTAGAAACAAAAGAAGGGTAACATTTCCTAAATGCCCTATAGCCTCAAAATTATAAATATGGTATGCAACACACCTATAAGTGAGACTCTACTAGGCATGGTTTTGTAGAATCCCTAGGACACGACCCGCTCTGATACCACTCTGTCACGCCCCAAACCTGGGTAGGTGCGGCTGGCACCCGGTTCCATACTGGCCCAAGAGAACCACTCTGTAACTCATTTTTCTTCTAACTATCATGGGCCAACATGTCCGCAACTTGTAATGTATTACTATAAGTGGGCAAACGTTGTATTAATGAACCATTGTTCTTAAAACATGAATACATATAGGCTGTCAAGGTCTCTGACATACTATAAAAATGAATCTATCTACAAAGCCTCTAAGATTATTCAACATCAAATGGGACAGAGCCCATGCCTAATAATAAGTCTATAGCAAAACTATGACACGATGATTATAGACTCGGCTGCACTCCGAATGAAGTGGAGTCTTACCGATCCTTCGCTGAATGCTAACCTCATCTACTATGAGGAATTGTCAAACTGATTACCTATACCTCCAAGCATGAATGCAGCATCCACAACAAAAAGGACGTCAGTACGAATAATGTACCGAGTATGTAAGGCAGAATTAAGTATATAAAGGACATGGAAGAAACATGGAGTAAAGGACTCAACCTATAAGTTTGGATAGCTCTATAAATGATGAAGTATTTATAAAATCATACATATATGTATTAATGTCATATAATGTATAGGTCCATATGTACATAACACCATTAAGCCTTTGAGGACATCCCATCATATCATCTCAGTCTCTGTGGGCAAAATCATCAACGTATACCAGCTGCTCAGGTGGTGGTGCGTATATAACGATGTAACCTTTTTCCATACCCTATATACATATAATATACATATATACGCATATATAATGCCATCCGATCATGAGTGAATGCACATGTATGAATGAATGCAATGCATAATAAAGTAACTTTATAATATCTCTTGGGAAGTAATAGGATCAATATGATTTCGAATAAACTTTATCAAATTACGTATTTACTGAGACCCCTAATACTCCTATGAATAGAGTCATTTATGAAAGTTGTGTGTTTGCTCATTTCATTTGTATCGTATGGATTATTCCACAAGGAAATAAGGAATAGCCTTAACATACCTGAATTGCTCATATGAGCTCGTAGAAAGTTGTAGATGAAGAATCAAACTTGAATAAAGAATTGTCCTCAAAGTGAGAAGTTAAAAGTGTTGCTTATACCAAACGCTTTCTTATACCAAAGTACTTATTCTCAAGATCAAACTATGAATTTTCCCAAATAAAAGAATGAACTCCTAGATAAAAGTGTTGCTATATTTTGTTGGTACAAAAGAAAAGATCGGGAAAGACATGAAGTTGCTTAGCACTCCATTCATCCCTTGAACCTTTGCAAACGAATGTGAAAACTCCCATTTTTTGCTCTTTCTTTGTTTCTCTCTAGCTAGATCACCCTTAAGTTTCTTAGCATATATATATATATATATATATATATATATAAAATAAGAGAGAAGTGAGCTCCCAAATGATGCGCACTTGTTTATGGACCATGGGGTCCACCTAGCAAGCTAAGCTCTTATCCTTTCAAATATGCCACCTACTATCCATTAAATGCTTAGTCACTTTGTTACTTTCCCTCATAGTGACATGTGGAGATATTGTCTCCTCACCAATTATCCAAATATGGTTTTAATTAGATACTATGATATATATATCACTTCCTCCTCCTTACAGGTGGAATCCTCCCCCATCCAATCTTCCATTAATTGATGACTCATGTGCACTTTGGTGCCACCCTTGGCCAATTTTATGCCATATGGAGACCCCTTAACCATCCTTATCCACTTAATTCAATAACCCTTTGGAGTGGATGAGTCATAGGAGGTGATACAAATATACCTACACGTATATGGTACCTTTACCAAGTATCTTTCCCTCTTAAATGATGTATAACAATCTCTTATCTTTGAGGTTCATGGGCTTTCACTTTTGGGGAGTACATAGCCAATACTTATTTTTAAATAGGCCACATAGTCTTCACGAACCAAGAGTCACCATTTAGATGTTTGAGTCACTTTCACTTGTTGCCACGTGGGGGTGATGTTCCCACCTAACTTATCCACCAATTTCCTAAATATGCCATCTTGCTCTATGACTTAGGAGTCATTTATTGGGCTTTCCTTGGCTGCCACATTGGGAGGTTTATCAATTCAATCCTATCTAAATATTTTAATTACTTATCCACCCCAATAATTTGATGACTACGCCACCAAAACTCCCTAATCTTGCCACCTAGGTCCAAGACTTGCCTAGTCAATATTGAATTCCCTACTTGCTGCCAACTCAATCCTTATAAAGTTTATTAGTCATGAGTCCCCCTTATCCTCATGATTCCACGTGGATTCATACAAATGACACTTATCCACTTATAACTAATTTCATATTCCATGACTTTATACCAACATTTAACCAATTATTCACACAATACTTTCTAGGTCTCTATTCACTTAAATACTAATATATTTTATATACCTTACTATCATGATCGTGTTGTATAGTATTAGTCCATAAATATGGGTATTATATCTTGGATCGTATTTTATTTCAAATTGACAACCTTTAACGAAACTCATCTTCTTTGATTTGTTTATCTCTGACCCTCATAACACTTACTTATCACTTCTTTCTCATATAATAAAAACTTATAACCTCAAAAATGGACTTGTCCTTGAACTTATGTCAATTATCTTATGACAACTCCAATGTAGAAAAGTACGGGATATAACAAATGATACCATATTTCTGCTAAAAATTTAGGTAATGGCCCTAGTCGGGCAAGTGAACTTCTTGGATTATTAATTAGATAAGTGGTTAAGACATTATGCATGTTTCTTTCATCATTAGCAATGTACAAAGGTTTTGAACGAGGATTTATTGGATATGAGGTTTACTACTGATATCGGATTTGATTTGGGCTAAGCTATGGTAGTCAGCAGTTATTGTTGTGAGTATCTGAGTAATGTGGTGTATCACATGATTACATATTGAGTCATGGTTATGGCTTGGCATGACCTGTTCAAACTTATTCAGTATGTAAATGAGAGATTCAGGTCTTGAAAGGAATTTCGGATGCTGGAAATTAGGTTCTAAGGTTTACGGACTAAGGTTGAAGTAAGGATCTCCAATATTGTCGCATTGGCAAGGTTATATAGAGTGGGATAACGTGGGATCAACAACAGGTATGTACATGGAAACGTTGCACAGTGATTTGACAGATTTGGAACAACGCTTGTCATGTCCAAGGACGAACGTATGTTTAAGTAGCGATAATTTGTAATGAACCGAATGGTCATTTTGAGAAATTGCAATCTGTTCAGCTATTTGAAGTGTTGAGTAGCTTTGTATAATGCATTGTGACTGTTTGAATCACTGGTTTTAGTTTTCAGGTATTCCCGAATTAGTTTGCCAGAATGAATTTCATGATTCAAGCTTTAAGTTGGAAGAGTTGATCAAGTTTGACTTTTTAGTATTTGATATCAGATCGGAGTTTTGATGATTCTGTTGGGTCTGGATGGTGATTTTGGACACGGGCGTATGCCCGAAATTTCATTTTGATATTTCTAGAAGGTTTCGGAACTAATTAGCAAAAGATGGATGAAGGTTTGGAATGTTCATTGGTTTGACCGAGAGTTGACTTTGATGACTTCGGATTCAGATTTTGGTTCCAAAAATTTCAATAGCTTCGTTATGTCATTTGGGTCTTGTACGCAAACTTTGAGTTTATTCCGAGTTGAATTGATATAGTTCGACATGAGGTTTGGAAATTGAAAAATTGAAAGTTCATTAAGTTTAAATTGTGGTGTGATTCATTATTTCGCTGTTGTTATGTGTGATTTCAGGCCTTGAGTAAGTCCGTATTATGTTATGGGACTTATTGGTTTGTTCGGACAGGGTCCAGAGTGGCTCGGGTGCGTTTCGGGGTAGTTTCAGACCATTTCTAGGCCATTTTTAGTTGATGGTTTTTGGCTATAGCAGTGTGCATTACTATTGCATAGAATTGGCTGTGATTGCGATGAGTAAAATGAAAAATTGGCCTATGAATTGCGATCACAGAAGGCTTTTTGCAATCGTGTGGAGAAATTTCTACTGTCAATGACCCAATTTTGAAAACTTATATCATGCAATCTATAAGGAATTTGAAGATGATCCAAGAATGAAAGTTGTATCCCTTGGTGTCTAGTTTCAGAAAATCAAACCATTTGTGATTTGGAGTTATGTAAAAAAAAGTTGTGGCTATTACACTAAATGTTATCTGAAAAGAGTTTGGGAAGAGTAATAGAAGTTTGTTCATCGCGATCATGGGGAAGTGGCCGCGATCGCATATAGTAAAATTGTCTGGAAATTTTTGTGCTTTGCGATCGCATAGAATTTTCCACGATCGCGAGGGGTAAATCCCTAGGCAGCAGAATTTAATTAAACGAGACTTCATCTCATTTTTCCATTCTTGGAATTTTGAGCTCGGTGTGAGGCGATTTCTCGGGAAATTTTCAAGGAAAACATTGGGGTAAGAATTTCTAACTCTATTTTGGTTAAATTATATGAATCTATTATTTTTTATCAACAAATTAGTGAATTGGGTTGCAAATGGTAGAAATGTTTTAGACATTACATTGAGGATTTTGAGGTCGAGTTGATGTCGGAATTATGTAAATTTGGTATGGTTGGACTCGTGGTCAAATGGGTGTTCGGATTTTGTGACTTTTGTAGGATTCCGAGACATGGACACCCCGTTGAATTATTGGTTGACTTTGGGATTTTTATTAAAATTTGACATTTTTTATTTGGAATTATTTCGCTAGGCTAATTGATGTAATCGAGTGATTGTGCATGTCAGAACGAAGGACATGCATTATGTTGTGGTATCATTTCCTTTTGTGTGTATTTGTGCCTTTACATTGACTGTTAGTGTTACACCTATGTTTTCTATGTGGTTGTCGATGTTGTTCAGACTTGTCCTTTATTCATTATACTGGCCTTGTTCGTTATTGCTTCATGTGTGTCTCCCACTTTATTGTTATCGTTATTGGCATTCCTCCTACCTAGTTGGTACTATTATATGCATGCTCGGTGAGGAAGAGGTAAATGTACGAAGGGTATTGTCGTGCCAATTGATTTGATATACAGGCATACATTTAGCGAAAATGAGATAAATGCATGAAGGTACTACCGTGCCATCTGATTTGACATCTTGAATATGTTCCTCATACTAGAAACATTATCAATTGAATGAGATAAATGCATGAAGGTGTTATCGTGCCAGTCGATGTAATATCTTTAATATATTGCTCACACCAGGAAAATTACGAATTTGCTTATGTGATTTCTCCTAATAATCATTTACTACCTCACAATGTTATTTTATCATACCTTTATCTGGTGTGCCCTATAACTGTTTCTATTACTAGTCTACTGCAAGGTTATAACAGTGAGTATTTTTTTAACTAAAAATCTTTATCACTACTTCGACGAGGTTAGACAACATATTTATTGGGTAAATGGAGTCGGTTGTACTCATACTCCACTTCTGCACCTTGCGTGCAGATTTTAGATGTTGATGTTGCTGTGTATAATGGGAGTTGGCATTGATGATGTATCTGTAATCCAGATAAAGCTACCTCTTGTCCTTGGTAGCTTTGGAATTTTAATTTGTTCGCGTTTATTTATCCAAATGATGTATTTTATTTCACACCAGTTTTGTAAATTCTAATCTTAGAAGCTCATTAATTGTACTACTATTCCTTAGGGAGTGTATAAAAGTTCAGTGATTTCATAAATTATTTTCTCAGTAAATCACATTAAATTGGATTGTTGCTAATTGGCTTACCTAGCGGGTTGGGGTTAGGTTCCATCATGATTAGTTGGATTTTGGGTCATGATAGTTGATATCAGAGCCCTAGGTTCATAGGTTATAAAAGTCATGAGCAAATGTCTGGTAGAGTCTTGCAGATCGGTATGATGACGTCCATACTTATCTTCGAGTGACTACACGGCATTTAGGAAAAACTTCCCATTTTTCAATCCTTATTGTGCGACATTGATTCAGCTTTAAGCGTATATCTTCGAGAGACTACACGGCATTGCAGAGGTTGAGATCGAGGATGACTCGAGAAAGGAAATTCCTGGATACGGGTTATATTGCACTTTATGAGTATATTAAAATCATGGAATGATTGAGTTGTTATTTGTGAAGGATATAGTGCGCATGGAGTATGAAATTGATCGGTTACATTAAGGTGGGATTTACTTCTTTGGGTGTTGTTGTGCTAATGGGGCATAAGTCATTTGGTCGCTTGGGCATTGCAATAGAGATTTGAGCAGAGTTGATGACTCTCGAAATGTTTTCAATGGATTCAAGATGTATATGTAGAAATTGAGAATTTTTCGGATTTGTATATGGCCAAGACCTGAGACTTGCATTTGATAGTGTTGGGACATGCTGTAATTCTATATCACTATGGGTTCTATATTTCAGTATCAGAAAGGTAAAATGAACAATTTTAAATTCACATAAGGTTTCTTCAGAGTGGGTATCTCGGTTGTGGTACTTATGGGGTGCTTAAGAAGGAATACAACGGCTTTTGGGCCTTAAGGTGATGCGTTTTTATGCTAGGATCTCTTGTGGTGAGCTTTAGGTAAGAACCCTATCTAAACTTGGTTGAGGCACTAGTTGCTTGAATCAATTGTGATAGCCATGCATTATGGGTGCGTATATGTGTAGGGTTTGAGCCTATGTTCGAACACCAGGGTATTTATTCATGCTCGGGGAAATGCTTAGGATATGATATGCCTATAGTTGAATGTAAGATTAAAGATATAATATGTTCTCATAATTGTACCATCATTGTGAACTATTTGGGCCATACTTGAGGTTATGAAGAGGTTCACTCCCTGAATAAATTTGGTAATTTAAAATTTCTATGTTAACTTGTCGATTTGAGCTATGATAGCACACAATGAACATGCCTACACTTTAGCATGTCATTGTTACCAGTCCAGGAGCATGTTTCATTCATCACATACGTGTATACTTGTTTAACTTCTCATGTATGATATCTTTGGACTGGAGGCCTGTGACTATGCCGAGCGGATTATGTTATTAGCACGTGGGTTGTCTGTGCAGTACGTGAGCTTTCCGTGCAGTTGATATTGATGTGAGCTCTGGGAGAGGCGGTTACTGTTATTGGATTAGGTTGCACGCCGCAGCTGTACTATGATAAGATGAAATTCCTTATGCTTATTTCCTGTGTTTTGCTCTTACTTGTTTGAAAATAGTTCATAGGAAAATGTTAAAAATTTCCTTGCTTGCTTAACTTGCTCAGTAGCCCCTCTTATTAATTTTCTTACTATTATCTATCATATCTGAATTATTACTTGTTTGGTGTATGGAATCGCGTTGTGTGGG
The DNA here is from genome assembly GCF_000715075.1 of Nicotiana tabacum. NCBI lineage: Eukaryota > Viridiplantae > Streptophyta > Magnoliopsida > Solanales > Solanaceae > Nicotiana > Nicotiana tabacum. The sequence goes on along the minus strand of NC_134084.1, from coordinate 85,533,846 downwards.
GCTTTATATGACTTTCGGGGTGCTTGTTAGTTGGACTTCTTATATCGACTGAGATGAGGTTTCTAGACTTGAAGATTTTTCCTATCGTATTAGGATAAGGAACCTTTGGAAGAATGATACCATATTTCCGCTAAGAATTTAGGGAATGGCCCTAGTCGGGCGAGTGAACTTCTCGGAGTATTGATTAGATAAGTGGTTAAGAGATTATGCATGTTTGTTTCATCATCAGCAATGTACGAATGTTTTGAACGAGGATTTATTGGATATGAGGTTTACTACCGATACCGGATTTGCTTTGGGCTAAGCTATGGTAGTCAGCAGTTATTGTTGTGAGTATCTGAGTAATGTGGTGTATCACGTGATTACATATTGAGTCATAGTTATGGCTTGGCATGACGTGTTCAAACTTATATAGTATGTAAATGAGAGATTTGGGTATTGTAAGGAATTCTGGATGTAGGAAATTTGATTAAGGCTTACGGACTAAGGTTGAAGTAAGGATCTCCAATATTGCCACGTTCAAGGACGAATGTATGTTTAATTGGGGAAGAATGTAATGACTCAACTGGTCGTTTTGAGCAATTGCACTCCGTTCAGCTATTTGATGTGTTGAGTAGCTTTGTATAATGCATTGTGACTATTTGAATCGTTGGTTTTGGTTTTCATGTATTTCGAAATTAGTTTGGAAGAAAGAATTTCACGATTCAAGCTTAAAGTTGGAAGAGTTAACCAAGTTTGACTTTTTAGTATTTGACATCAGATCGGAGTTTTGATGATTCCGTTGGGTCCGGATGGTGATTTTGGACTTCGGGCGTATGCCAAAAATTTTATTTGGATATTTCTAGAAGGTTTCGGCACTAATTGCTGAAAGTTGGACATTTGAAGGTTTGGAATGTTCATAGGTTTGACCGATAGTTGACTTTGATGATATCAGATTCGGATTTTGGTTTCGAAAATTTCAATAGCTTTGTTATGTCATTTGGGACTTGTATGCAAAATTTGAGTTCATTCCGAGTTGAATTGATATAGTTCTACACGAGTTTTAGAAATCGAAATATCGAAAGTTTATTAAGTTTAAACTGTGGAACGATTCATCATTTTGATGTTGTTATGTGTGATTTGAGGCCTCGAGTAAGTCTGTATTATGTTATGGGACTTGTTGGTATGTTCAAATGGGGTCCCGGATGGCTCGGGTGAGATTCGAGGTAGTTTCGGACCATTTCTAAGCCATTTTTAGTTGTTGGTTTTTGGCTATAGCAGTGTGCATTGCGATCGCATAGAAGCTGCCATAATCGCGATGAGTAAAATGGGAAAATTTGGCCTGTGAATTGCGATCGCGGAAGGCTTTTCGCGATTGCATAGAGAAATTTTTGTTGTCACTGACACGATTTTGAAAGCTTATATCTTGCAATCTATAAGAAATTTGGAGATAATCCAAAAATGAAAAGTTGTAGCCCATGGTGTCTATTTTTTTGGAAATTAAACCATTTGTCATCTGGAGTTATGTACAAAAAGTTATGGCTATTAAACTACATGCTGTCTAAGAAGAGTTTGGGAGGAGTAATAAAAGTTTGTTCATCGCGATCACGAGAAAATGGCCGCTATCGCATAGAGTAAAATTATTCTGGAAAATTTTGTGCTTTGCGATAGCAAGAATTTTCCGCCATCGCGAAAGGTAAATCCCTAGGCAGCAGAATTTAAGTCCCAAAAATGAAATTACGTCTCATTTTCCATTTTTGGAATTTTGAGCTTAGTTGTGATGACCCGGCCAATCGTCTCATAAGTTACCGCTCTGTTTCCCCCATTTATACTTCTTACTGCCTTGTTCAGCTGTATTTTGTGTTACCGGGTTGGTTGGCTCAGGTTCGGAGAGATTTTGGTAAAGCTTGAGATATTTATTCTCTTTTGAGGAAGCTTAAGTTGGAAAAGTCAACCGGATGTTGACTTATGTGTCAAAGGGCTCGGATGTGAGTTTTGGTGGTTCGGATAGCTTATGGAGGTGATTTGGGACTTAGGAGCATGATCGGAATGTGTTTTAGAGGTCCGGAGTAGATTTAGGCTTGAATTAGCGAAATTGGAATTTTGGCGTTTTCCGGTTGATAGGTGAGATTTTGATATAGAGGTCGGAATGGAATTCTGGGAGTTGCAGTAGGTCCATTGTGTCATTTGGGATGTGTGTGCAAAATTTCAGGTCATTCGGATGCGGTTTGATAGACTTTTTGATCGAAACCAGAATTTGGAAGTTTTTAGAATTCTTAGGCTTGAATCCGATGCAAATTTTGTGTTTTGATGTTGTTTTGAGCGTTCTAAAGGTTAGAACAAGTTTGAATATTATGGGATATGTTGGCATGTTTGGTTGATGTCCCAAGGGCCTCGGGTGAGTTTCGGGTGGTTGAACGGATGAAATGCATAGTTGAGAAGTTGCAGATTTTTGGCTTCAGCTGTTGCAGGTTTTTCTTCTTCGTGATCGGGTAGGGAGTCTCTTGATTGCGTAGAGCTTTGTGAGGGCAGTTCAGGTTGTGCTTCGCGATGACGTAACTTAAGTTGCGATCGCATGAGTTGGGCAAGTTATGAATCGCGAACACGTGGCTCTAGTCGCGTTCGCGTAGGTGTAAGGTCATGTGCATCGCGTTCGCGTGGGTCTATCCGCGTTTGCGTAGAGTAAATTTGGGGTCTGGGAAGCTTATGCTTCACGATCGCGATAAGGGTCCCGCGATCGCGATTAAGGAAATTTAATAGCTTGGCGGAATGTTTAAAAAGGCCATTTCAGCGATTTTGAACCTAATTTCTTCCATTTTGTGCGATTTTGAAGCTTTTTGAAGGGGATTGAAGAGAGAATCAAGGGGGAACACTTAGAGGTAAGATTTATGGACTTAATACTCAATCCTAATGTGTTTTCTAGCTAATTAATCATGAAATTTAAGCCTAATATTGAAGAACTAGGGCTTGTAATTGGAGACCTAAAATTAGGGATTTGAGGGAACATTTGTTGTTGGATTTTGGTGATTTTGATATGAATGAACTCGGGGAGTGATAAGGAGTCTATTGATGCAAATTTTATCGAATTTAGAGATGTGAGCCCGGGGGTCGGGTTTGGAAAATTGAGTGGTAATTTGATTTCTTTCGAGTGGGCTTTGTTCTCTTAGCATATTTTGATGGTTTTGCACTGATTTTGGTTAGATTTGGAGCATCCGGAGGCCGATTCGAAAGGCAAAGGCATCGCGGGCTAGAGTTTGGACCGGATTGAGGTGAGTAATGATTTTAAATATTGTCCTAAGGGTATGAAACCCCGGATTTCACATCGTTATGCTATATTGAGGTGACGTACACGCTAGATGACAAGCGTGGGGTCGTGCACCGTTGGGGATTGTGACTTAGTCCATCCCGAATAAATGTTTTACCTCGTAATTAATTAAAAATTATTTGCTATCATCATGTTTTGGGCTGAATGCCATATTTGGGCCTCGTGCCAACTGTTTTGGACCCTTAGGAGATTTTTATTGTTATTTCCTCACTGTTTTGATTTTATATCTGTACTCAGTCATGCTATATTCTACTAATTTCATAACTCAGCCATGTTTACTCTGTTTTCACACTTTAAATGATATTTTGGGTTGAGCATCATGTTTTATTATGCCCGAGTGGCTTTTAGAGATTTCTCACTGAGTAGGCTGAGGGCTTGTGTTGTGAGGACTATTATGGGATCAGGCTGCACGCCACAGCAATGTTGTATTGATTATGATTATGAGGCCGAGGGTTTGAGTTGTACGCCACAAGGTGACTTGATATGAGGCCGAGAGCCTATTGATTATGCCACGAGATGGCTTGATATTGCGCTTGGGCCGTAAGGGGCCCTTCCCGGAGTTTGTACACCCCCACTGAGCGCGGCTACTCATTGTGATATGAGATATAGCCAGAGGGGCTGGTGTTGTTCCATGTTATTGCCCGAGGGGCTGATTCTGTTGACAATGTGCCCGAGGCGCGGATTTTATATGTTTATCTTTTCTAGCTGTTTTTCTTTTACTTGTTTAACTGTTACAAAAGGTGTTTTAAAGAAGCTTATTCTGAACTAAGGTATTTTTATAAGATTTCACTGTTTTCTTGCCTTTTATTGGTTTTACACTACTTCTTTATAGCATGTTGTTGTGCTTTACGTGATTTCTTATCGCTCAGTCTTCATTTATTGTTGTTACTCACTAAGTTGGAGTACTCACTTTACTCCCTGCACCCTGTTTGCAGATTCAGGAGCTTCAGGTCCCGCCAATGAGGGTTGATTGCTCAGTAGGCTATTCGGAGTCCACTAGGTAGCTGCTCGATGTTCACAGCCCAGTGTTTCTCCCTCCAATTTTATCTCCCTTGTTCTAGTTATGTAATAGATTGTATAAACTCTTTCATAAACTTAGACTATGTTAGATACTCATGACTGGTGACACCCCGATGTCGGGCTGTGTTTGATTTTTCGTAGTTAATATATTTCACTCTATTATGGGATTTATCATTATTAATGACTTAATTATGAATTATTATCTGTTAATTTAATTAGGAATTTGTGTCGGCTGGCCTTGTCTTCACGAGAGGCGCCATCACGATCGGGTCTGGGTTTAGGGTCGTGACATCGGTGTGAGGTGATTTCTTGGAAGATTTTTAAGAAAAACAATGGGGTAAGAATTCCTAACTCGATTTTAGTTAAATTACATGAATCTATTATTGTTTTTATCAACAAATTAGTGAATTTGGTTGAAAATGGTAAAAAAAAATTAGACTTTACATTGAGGATTTTGAGGTCGAGTTGATGTCGGAATTTGGTAAATTTGGTTGGTTGGACTCATGGTCAAATGGGAGTTCAAATTTTGTGATTTTTGTCGGATTCCGAGACGTGGGCCCTGTGTTGACTTTTTGGTTGACTTCAGGATTTTTATTAAAATTTGGCATTTATTATTTGGATTATTTTTTTAGGCGTTAATTGATGTAATCGAGTTGCTTTACGCGCAGAATGGAATTTTTGGAGTATTGTTTAGCTTGCTCGGCATTGGATTCGACTTGTTTGAGGTAAGTGTTTTGCCTAACCTTGTTGAGGCAATTTTTCCTACTAATTTTCATTGTTTGCTACATGCTGAGGTGATACATATACGAGGTGACGAGTTTATATGTATGTGTCAAGTTTAATCATGCTCGGGAGTAAATTATACGATTAAGTGTGCCTTGAAAAATTATGTGATATTCTTGTTTCTTGTCTTCCTTGATTTCTGGATTTCTATAAATAGAAAATTAAATGCTAGATACCATGACATAACTTATTATAATTGATTAAAACTTGATGGATTTTTGTTAAATAATTGATATACTAAATCCGGTTGTTATTATACTTAATCACAAATACGATGCTACGATCGTTATTCTTGAGATTTTGAATTCTATACTTGACTCGAAGATCATCTTTGAGACTTGTTGAAATACTTGACTAATAAAGTACTTGAGGTTTATTGAATTATTATTGGCTTGAAAGTCGTGATTAATGTTCAATTGGGATATTCACGTAAACACTTTCCTTGATGTTATTTATGCTTCCTACCTTGCTTGTTGATGATATACATATACTTCGTAAGGAAGAATGTAAAGCTCGAAGGGTGATGCCGTGCCATTTCATATATATTATTATGTGAGGGAGAGCATAAAGCACGAAGGATAATGCCATTCCATTTCATCTAAATAATCATGTTAGGAAAAGTGTAAAGCACGAAGGGTGATGCCGTGCCATTTTATATTCATTATTATGTGAGGAAGAGTTTAAAGCACGAAGGGTGATGCCGTGCTAATTACATTATCATGCTATCATGCACATTATCATATGAGGATGAGAGTAAAAAAGCACGAAGGGTGATGTTGTGCTAATTATATTATCATGCACATTATCATATGAGGATGAGAGTAAAAAGTACAAAGGGTGATGCCGTGCCATTTTAGATATATTATCGTGTTTTATATTACTATATGTTTATGGCACGAAGGGTGATTCCGTGCAAGTGAGAATGAAGGAAATGCATTATGTTGTGTTATCTTTTCGTTGTATATGTATTCATGCCTTTACCTTGACTGTTACTGTTACACCTATGTTTTCTATGTGGTTGTCAATGTTGTTTTGACTTGTCCTTTATTCCAATTGATGTTGTGTTGTCCATGCTTTCTATATATTTAACTTGCAATTATCATGCTTTTTCCATTTGTCTCATCTACATCTATACATTTTCCCAGTTTGTTTCTGTTGTCCATATGTACTGCCTTGTTCGTTATTGCTTCCTGTGTGTCTCCCACTTTAGTTTTATCATTATTAGCATTTCTCCCACCTAGTTGGTACTGTTATATGTATGCTCGGTGAGGAAGAGATAAATGCACGAAGGGTATTAAAGTACCAATTGATTTGATATACAAACATACACTGGGTGAGAATGAGATAAATGCACGAAGATATTATTGTGCCATTCAATTTGATATCTTGAATATGCTCCTCACACTAGAAAAGTTATGAATTGAATGAGATAAATGCACGAAGGTGTTACCATGTCAGTCGATGTGATATCTTGAATATATTTCTCACACCAGAAAAATTATGAATTTACTACTATGATTTCTCCTAGTAATCATTTACTGCCTTGCATAGTGGTTTTATCGTACCTTTATCTGTTATGCTCTATAACTGTTTCTATTACTAGTCTACTGCACAGGTTATAACAGTGAGTATCTTTTAACTAAAAATCCATGTCACTACTTCGACGGGTTAGAAAATATAATTATTGGATATGTGGGGTCGGTTGTACTCATACTACACTTTTGCACCTTGCGTGCAGATTTTGGATGATGATGTAATTGTGTATAGTGGGAGCTAGCATTGAGGATGTATTTGCGATCCGGTTACAGGTGCCTCTTGTCCTTGGTAGTTTTGAAATTTTAATCGGTTCATATTTACTTTAACAGATGATATATTTTATTTTATACCAGTTTTGTAAATTTTATTTTTAGAAGCTCATGATTTGTACTACTAGTTTTTGGATTGTTGTTAATTGACTTGCCTAGTGGGTTGGGTTAGTTGCATCACGACTAGTTGGATTTTGGATCGTGACATAATTTTTCTTGACTTTATTGTTGCTTGAGAGCAGTGAGTGCCTAGTTATGATGCATAGGCTCAATTCTTGACTCATGTATAAGTTTCTTAAGATATTTAATTTTTATTTCTCTTAATTGCATTGACTTGAGAATCCGGATAGATCCGGTTCTAAGTAAGTTAGGTGCCATGGTGTGAGCTACGTTTGTTGATATTCTATGCACGTCAATTAAAGTCTAGAACTTGCTCTGTGTATTTGCAAAACGAAATAGTAGTCTTATTCGGCTTAGGAAGTGATAGAGGCGTTCTTTGTTGAGCCAGATATATGATAATACCCACCTAATTAATGTGTATCTTAGTTAAATCATTTGAGTCTATAATCTTATTTCTTTGATAATCACACTACAAATCTTGCCTCTTTTTTTGAATTAGAATATTTATTTGAACCTTTTACCTCTCTTTAGCACTTGAATTATTATGAGCATGTTAAAAGCTAAGTGGAGGTATGATTGTATTTTTTAGTGGAACTATAGAAAAAGAAGAAAGGCCTATTATTTTGAAAGAAAAAAGTGAGAGCCACTTGTAGGGAATTGAGAAAAAAAAGAAGAAGAAAATTTGCTTGAAAAAGATTTGGAACTTAGATAGAAAAAAAAAATAGTGTTTGTATATATTAGACAAAATTAGTTCTTGCTAGTGGTAAATCTTATTTTATTATGCTTTAAGAGTTGGGAGTATGGTGCTCTTATTTTGTAAAGGTTAGGTTGTGGTTTAACACAGGATTTGAATTGGTAATGTATATATATTAAAGTGCTTAGGGAGGTGTACTCACTATATCCAAATATATCATACTTCTCTCATAGCCTACATTACATCCAAATTAAGTCATACTTGATCTTTGACTGAATGAGCTCAAATTAGTAAAGTATAATACTACGGGCAAGCCTATGATACGTCTTTTGTGGCACATGAATCTTAATTCTAAGAGTGAGTAAATTCTTTCTATCTTGAGTTACTATTTGTTCTTGAACTTTATTATGTGTGGAACTACTCTATATTGTTTGTGTGAGGGCACATGACTTGCAAAGGAAAGGTAATGACTTTGGCCTCTGTGTTAAAGTAAGTAAGCGGGTTTTGAAAAATATGGTTGTGTTTGTGAGTTGAGTCTTGAGGCTAGGATGTTACGGTATGGTACTTAATAAGCTTTAAATATTATTGGCATGATGAGTTAGGGAGGTTGTTTGATGAGAATGTCGTTGTCTCTATTTAAAGTATAGTTGTATTGTTCGAGGACGAGCAATGATCTAAGTGTGGGGTATTGATGGTAGACTACAATTATGAATATTTAGCTACTTTGCATTTATTATTCGCTACAATTTAAATTTGTTTGAGCTAAAATATGAGGAATATATACTCATTATGTATTTTTTATTTTGTAGGACGTGATTCCGAACTAAGATGAGTTTTTTGAGCTAAAATTAATAAAAGAAAACTTTGAAGTCTGTGTAGAAGTTTGAAAGTTAAGTCGAGATCAAGTACGGAGATTAAGGACGTGTACCTACGTGAACAAAGTGAAGAAATTGCTTAAGGCCAATTAGATGGCCTATCATGGCATGACAATCAAGGTGTCACACGAGGTGGCTTCCGAAATTCTCATCATGTTAAGGAATTGAATCCTCTAAAATTGTGACATGCAAGTTGACGTGTTCCCGCTAGGTGCCTTTCCAATTCATCATTAGGCAAGAGAAAACAGTAGCAGAAATGAAATTGTCCAAGTCTCTGAAAAAAGGCCACTAACGCAGCGCAAAGTGCATCGCCCAATGCGGTACACCTGTGCCATTTTTCGCCACATTAATCTTAGTTTGACTCAGAAAGTATATTTTAGTCTACACTACAAACAAAATTTTTTAAGGGGATTCGACCTAAGAGAGTTTTGGAGAGCTACCATGGCTTGAAGACACAAGATTTCATCAATATTCTTGTCAACAATCGGTGCAAGACGGGAGTTTAAATTGTAAAGTTATCTTTGATATTTTTTATGTTCTTAAACTTATTTGTGATGACTTTCTCCATATCTATGGAGTAGTTCTTCCCTAGGGTTTTGACGGATATGGTGCTTTGAGCGTTGTTTGTAGATTTAACTCCAGATTATTTGTTTAAATAGGCTTATGGATCTTTGAATTGATTGTGAAATTATTCACCGATTTATTTATTCGAAAGAGGAATATTTTGGTGATTATCTTTGCATTATTTAGTTTGGTTTAATTTAGTAATTCTTCTAAGTAATCGAGAGAGCTTTTTGAATTGTTGATTAAATCAAGTTAGGATACTATTCGAGAGACGTTTTCCTAAAGACGAGTCCATTAATGTGTTCTTGCATATCTTCACAGTGCTTCATATTAGTTCATTTTGTAGAGTATAGATTTAATCGAGAGATGAATCTTGTCTTACTTTTATGCTAATTATCGAGTGAATTCGTGAGAATCATTAGAACATTAGAAGCGAATTCAACTAGAGTTAGATCCCGAGTAGCTATCTTACACCTATCCTGTCGCGACCCTTATTTCTTATATTGATTATAATCCGATTTAGTTCAACCCTCACTCTCTGTGATCAATTTCAATTATTCGTAATCTTAATTTAGTAGTTAATTGTAGTTAGTAATTACCTCAATCAAGTGTTGATCATCCTGTATAGCAAAAAAACATAAGATATTTGAACATTGTTTAAATTCAATCTCTGTGGAGACAACAATTTTACTATACTATCTTTGGATAGCGAGCATTAATTTTGTGTTGTGTTTTGCGCTCGTCACCATCACAAATGCGAAACACAGGTCGTAAATGCGAACTGTGCCCCCAGCCTGCATAAGTCGCAAATGCGACAAAAATATCGCATTTACGATAATCCATCCCACTTTCGCACTTCCGAACCTATCTAAGTCTACTCCTCAGTCTCAAATGTGACCAAGCCATCGCAAAAGTGAATCTTGGGATGTCCGCAATTGCGAACATTTCTTTACAAATGCGAAGACTACCCTGCCTAGTCCCTCGTCGCAAATGCGATCATTTGATTCCAAAAGCGAGCTCGCAAATGCGAGCTAGATATGCAACTAAACACCAGCAAATGCAAAACACCAGTTATCTTCATACCATCCAAACTCATTTGTACCGCATCTGAAGCTGACCCGAGCCTCTTTTGCTCCAAATCAAACATGCACACAAGTGTAATAACATCATATAAACTTGTTCGCTATCTCAAATCAACAAAATAACATCAAATTATAAGGATCGTTCATAGAAACCCATGAAATTCAAAAGGAAACTCAAGGGTAGCTAGAAACACAACCAAGCGTTTGATTCCTATCAAACCAACTCAGAATTATAACAAATTTTGAATACATGTTTTAAATAGCAAAACGGACCTATTTCAAGTCCCAAAACTAAAATCTGAACCCGATAATCATAAAGTCAACATACGGTCTAACCCAGGGAATATCCAAACATTCAATTTGCTAATTTTCGGTAAAACAAGTCAAATCAACCTAGGGACCTCCGAATTTAATTTCGGGCATAGGCCCAACTCCAAAATCACAAATACGAACCTAGTGGAATAGTCAAAATATCGATCCATGGTCGTTTATCCAAAATATTGACGTAGTCAACTCAAGATGTTTTTAAAGCCAAAAATCACATTTTTTTTTGACTTTTTATATAAAAAAAATTTCGAAAAATAATACGGACTATGCACGCAAATCAAAAAATATCAAATGAAGTTAATAGAGATCTCGGAACACGAAAATAAGGGCCAGTACTTTAAACAACCTATCAGGTCGTCACACCTTCACTTCATTCTTTCTCTTTTTGAAGTTTCAATTCACACCTTCACTTCATTCTTTCTCTTTCTGAAGCTTCAATGTAAAGAGTCCTCTATCAACGCATTTAATTCCATTTGTTAGAATAGTTTCCATTAAGTCTCTACAACTGTCCTTAATTTTTCTGAACTTCTATTTGTTTTCGAAAAACAGGATCATAACTGCCACCATCCACCATTATAAACTATTGACACCGCCACCACCTTCATCAATCATAATTACAACTACCAATTACCACTAGCTACTACCCAAAACCATCTTCATCAACCAAAACCACCACCAATCGCCATCTTCAGTCGGCATCCACAAGCACCATCGTTAGCCATCATCACTACTATCATATTATTTTAAAAAATATTTTATTAATAATACTAAATTTATTACATTTTATTTGAATTTATTATTTAGTAAATTCTAAATATAAATAAATTTTATACATTCAGATTTTGAAAAATAATCAGTCTTAATTATTTAATATTTAAATATTAATACACATATTAATATTCAGATATATATATTCAAATTCAAACGTTTAATCTTTATACCTTCCTTAATATTTAGATGTACATTTAAATTCAAATTTAAAAAACAAAAGAGGCCTAGGAAACCAATTAGCACCCTAAAATAAAATTGCGACACAAGGAGTTAGAAAACGAAGAAAAATAACAGTATTCGGTATGAAAAATACGTAAAATACATTTGACAGAGTAAACAAGTTCGATTTTGACTCAGATTCAATGATTGTGTTCTCCCGTCAGTCAAGGGGGAATAGGTTTGCGTGGACTTTGACCTAATGCACTTTATTTCTAAAGAAAATGAACTGAAATTCAACCACTGGGCCGGCATGTCAAATTGCCAATTGAATACGCTAGTTAGAATTAGTCAAAAAGCCAATTGGATGAGATTATTCAATTTTTATTTAAAACTATTTCTTTCTTATTTTGTGGTTAAGAGGAGGAAGAAAGATTCCACAACATGCCAGTTTTGACTTAAGCAGCTAAGTTATACAAATGAGTGTCAACAAAACCAGAAGGTCCCTAACATTATAAGAGGGAAATTTACCCCTTTTAAATATTATGGGAACCAAAAAGTAATAGTCTCAACAAGAAATTAAAACTAATAATTTCTCGTTGAGAAGTAAGGGTGGCAAAATGATTCAAAAAAATAGTTAACCACTCATATTATCCATTAAAAAATAAGTTTGATAATGAATTTTTTAAAAACGGATCAAATATGGATAAGAACCATATTATCCATTTAGAAAATGGATAACCAATGGGTCTAACTTTTACATTTGTAAAGCTTCAAATTGGGGTTTCCTCAAGTTAGAGAGACTAAGAATTCTCCCAAAAGTAATCATATATAAGAAGTCATGGATAATATGGGTAACCCATTATCCGCCGGTTAACCCATTTTTTATCCGTATTAAATATGAGTCGGATCAGATAATTGATCCGTTTTTCATTACCCATTTTCAACCCGAACCATATCTGACCCGACTCGTCCGTTTGCCACTCCTATTGAGAAGTAAGCATTTGCTCTTTACTTTACTACTTCCCGTTTATATGTTTTGCACGCTCTTAAGAAAGATATTTAATAATTTTACTGATAAAGTATTTATTATGTAAACTGCACTTTATCTCACAGTTGATTAACACTTCACAAATATTAGAGCTGTCTTCTTCTTCTCCTTTCTCTTAATAATAAAAAAGGAAAAGACAAAAAAAGGAAATATCATATATTGAATACGCTATAGCCTATAAGCCTTCTGCCTAAGATCAAGAAATAAAAATTAGCAAAAGGATTCAGAGTCCAATTCATTTGGATCAGAGTCAGGAAAATATCACTATTATTACTATTATTACCATTTTTTTCTCAATTTATGTGACATTTTTTTACTTTTAGCCGGTCCCAAAAAGAATAGTTTATTTTTTTACTTAGTAACAATTTAACGTTTTTTAAATACTTATTTTACTATAATGAGATAATTTATACCTATTTATTTTTTTCTTTTTAAAATTTGTGTCCGGTCATACAATGTTACGTAAATTAGGATGGAAAGAGTCTTATTATTGTAAACACTGTATCCAAAGTCAAATTCCCCGAGTTTGTTTGACCAATTCGATGCAGCGTGCAGCCTATGAGGGTAAAAATTGCACAGGACGCCCTATTTGGTCGCCCCCATTTAACCTATACTCATTTTTTTTAAAAGGTTTTAACTTGTACCCACCTTTTAAACAACTTCAGCCCCATTTGTCTTCCTCCTTCTCCTCCTTCGTTTTCTTCTTCTTCTTTTTCTTTCTTCTGCTGCTGTTGGTGCTGCTATGAAACTTCAGTTCATGCGATGATTGCCATAAGTATGTTTATCAGATTATTTAAAAATAATTTATAAATAATTACGTAAGTTAGTAGACAATAATTTATGAATATTTTCACGTAATTCTGTTCTTTTCACGTTTATTGGTTCCAAAATTTATGATTTAGATAATGTTGGCAATCTGATTATTTTATAGTAGTAATACACTATGAAAGATAAGGTGATTATTTATCTAGCATGTTAGAAAGCTTTTTCAAAAACTTCAGCTTATATAGTGCTGAAGTTTTTACAAATGAATTAAATAACTTCAGCATCTTCTGCTGAAGTTTTTGAAAAAGCTTTATGACAAAACTAATCAATCCAGGACAAAAAAAATTCAGCTATTTTAATGCTGAAGTTTTTACAAATGAACTAAATAACTTCAGCATCTTCTGTTGAAGTTTTTGAAAAAGTTTTATGACAAAACTAATGAATCCGTGACAAAAAAACTTCAGCTATTTTAGTGTTGAAGTTTTTACAAATGAACTAAATAACTTCAGCATCTTATCTAGGATAAAAAAAAATTTAGCATATTGCCTTTGTTACTTCAGGGCCGTCTACTAGAATGCTGAAGTTTTGCGTGATTGGCTTTGCTACTTCAGCCCCGTATGCTGAAGTTACGCGAAAAAAGTGGGTATGCTTGCAGTTTTTTTTTTTGCAAAAACGGACACAAGTTAAAACGTGACCCAAAAGCGGGTATAGATACAAATCCCCATGAGGAGGCAATGATTCTTAAAGAAACGACATGAAATGACTAAAACACCCTTTAGTGTGTGTATATATATATATATATATATATATATTACTACTATTAATAAGGGGGAATGGAGAGGAGCTTCTGGTCAATGTGAATTGACCAAAAAATAAGTCAAGAATAATCAGGTAGCTCTACATCATAGGGCTAATTAGGTCATTCCGTAAACATGCATAGATACGCGTGGACATTTTGAGGCAAAACTAAGGCCCACTTGAATTTTTCTTGAGAAATTTTCATAAAGCACTATCTTTTAGTAGTAATTAACTATTTATAGATACCATTTGCTATATTACGGATTATAGATACCTTTTATGTGGTTATAAGATGTATTTGATGTATTTAAGTTGTTGTATTCATGAATATCGTAGCAAAAATAGGCGTGAATCAGGGAAGTCCAGCTAATCCATTGTTGTATTCGAGTGTATTTGACTGTACTCATGGAGTGAAACATGAGATTCAGTTATAAAAAAGATTCTCAACCGAAAAATACTCCAAAAACATCAATCTTCAAAGAAATTATGTAATACATCTGAATACATAAATTATATTTATTAAGAAAAACTTATGAATACATTCATGGCATATAGCGAGACAATGAATACAATAAAATACATAGGATATGGCGGGATACATTGAAATACAATGAGAAAAAAAGACAGTGAATACAATGAAATACATGGAATACAACGAGATACATTGAATTACAATGAAAAAAAAGACAATGAATACAATGAAATATATGAAAATACATTGAAATATATTGACAGAAAATCAAGTTGCTCAGCCCCAAACTCCTTCGTCTTTGTTCAAGAACAAACCCTAATTTCCGGCAAATTAGAGTTCAACAAACCATAAAAATAGCCAACGACTATTCATCAATTGGAGTTCCGGTAATCTTCACAATCTTCGTCTTCAATGTCACAACGTTATCGTCATTTTGCACGACGAAATCGTACTTCTTAGATCTGTCAGTAGCTAACGTGTTCAAACCAGGCACCAGCCATCTCAAACGACGTATTGCCCTGGGTATTTGCCCGGTGAATCGAAGCAACCAGGAGAAGAATCAAACCAGGAGAATACATTCATGACATATGAAGCAATACTGCAGAACCCCAAAATATGCCATTATTGGATTTCAAGCTATCCATAGATTGATAAACTGGAACTCCATGATACTCAAGCAAAGATCATTTCCATTCCGCCAACGGAAATTTTAATGGGATAGAGGAAGAGAATGGGATGTATCAAAGTAGAGAGACAAAGAAAAAAGTATAACTGATTAGTGTATTTAGTGGCTTTGGGCTAGGAGGTAACCAAAATTAAATATTTTGCTATAAACCTTAAAAGGTATCTATAGAATATAATTTTTTTAAATGATATTTATTTAAAATAAATAAGGTGTTAACCTTTGCTATAAGAGGTAAAAATTTCATTTTTCTTCCACATGCCGCCTTCAAACACTAGCACTTAATCTGGGGCCCACTTGAATAGGTGGATCTCTTGGAGGTCCCTTTTTTCCTTATTACTGAGATATTAATACGGCAGCTGATATAATTTTGCCTTTTATTTAGCTCCTTATTTACTACTCTTAATATCTTTACACATTTTAGTAAACTAGTATATAAAACAAGAATGAAACAACTTTTTGATATAATAAATCCCTCCGTTCACTTTTACTTATTCACTATTGACTTTGTATACCCCTTTAGAAATAATAAATAAAGTGTATAATTTATCATGATACTCATATTAATTGGTATATTATTTTAATGAATTTGAAAAATGATTTGAAATGAGTAATTAACGCTAAAGGCAAAACAGGAAAATAAATTATTTTCTCTTGATAAGCGAAAAGTGACAAGTAAAAATAAAGATTTATTTTTGGAATACTTGACATATAAGAGTGATACTATATATGTGCATTGGCTCTAGCATGATTACACCAAAAATAGAAGCAAAAAAGAAGGGGGAGAAAAAAGGAAACAACAGAGACCTTGTAATGCCATCTAATGGAGGAATTAGGGGTGTACAAAGAAAACCGACAAACCGCACCAAACAGATAATTCGAGCCAAACCGAGAAAAAAAATCCGATTATGGTTGGTTTGATGTTAAAAATATTCGACCATAATTGATTTGGTTTGGTTTTAACTAAAAAAAGTCAAACCGAAACCAAACCAACCCGACATTACATATGCACACATTTTAAAAATATTTTAAACATAAAAATAATTATTGTAGTGTAATTTATAAATTAGTTTAAACTCTTTAATAGTTCTCTCTTTTAATGTATTACTTCAAGCGTGGACTTAAAACTTTTGAATGGTCAAATATGTTTTATATCCCATAAAAATTAGTAACTCAAATAAAGCCCAAAGAAAAATCAAAATAATACTAATGCCAACAAAAAGAAAATCAATTCAATACTAGAAATGACAATAGTATTGGATATTTGTTTTTTAGTTTTGCATTAATTTAGATAGTGAAAATGCATAACTCACTTTTAATATTATTTAGTCATATAATTAATACTTAGTACTTATTAGTCGTACTTATTTTAATATGACTTAGTACTTTTAAATTATGTTTATTTTTACTATGATTTATTATTAGCAATATTTATCTTATGCAATTTGCTGAGTATTTTAGTATAATCATGACTCATCTCCTATATTTTATATTATTTTATTGGGTAACATCTTATATAGTTTTATCCTACTAGGACCTAAGAAATATTAGAGTACAAATTATAATTTTATGTTATGAAGATTTTGTCAGAAAAAAACCCAAAAAACCCGAGAAAACCGAAAAACTCGAGAAAAATCGTGATTGAAAAATCCGATTTTTGTTAGTTTGGTTTAATTTATAAATTTAAAAATCCGAGACAAATGGTTTGCTTTGGTAATAGAAAACTCGAACTAACTCGATCTATGTACACCCCTAGGAGGAATAATAACGTGAGCATTTTATAATAAAAAGGCAACATGCTTATTTACAAGTAGATATAAATTGCAAACATAAATTTGCTACACTCATTATCTTTCTGGACTCTTAATCTTTTTAGTGATATCAAAATTTTCATTTAGTTTTTTTTCCCCCATTTTCGACTCATGGATATGACTACAAGCGGCAAGCGGGTTGGGTCAAGCGGATATATTACGGGTCGAAAATAGGTAATGCAAAAATGGATAAATTATTCGATTCGACTCATATTTAATACGGATAAAAGGGGTTAACCGGCGGATATCATGACTTCTTGAATATATATGATCACTTTTGGGAGAATTCCTAGTCTCCCAAACTTGAGGAACTCCTAATTTTAAGGTTTTGCAAATATAAAAGTTAAACTCATTAGTTATACATTGGTTATCCCTTTAGAAAATGATATGATTGTTATCCATATTTGACCCGTTTTTAAAAAGTTCATTATCCAACCCATTTTTAGTGAATAACATGGGTGGATAACTATTTTTTTAAACCATTTTGTCATCCCTGGATATGACTTTAGATGGAGAGCAGAGGCATACACAAAATTTTTAGTAAGCGGTATGAAAATTTAAAAGTGAATGAAAGAATGAATAAATTATTATAATGAAAATTGGTGTCATTTTTTATATTTATACCAAATATTCTGATTTTGAATACTATCTTTATATACATATTTAATAAAATTCTACGAAAAAGGGCCTAAAATGTCCCTTTACTATATGAAATAGGACATGTTAGCCCTCCGTTAAAAGTTGGTCTCTAATCTGCCCATGTCGTCAATAAATGGGCTCGTATTTGCCCTCTATCACTAACGGGAGACTATTAAAGCCACGTGGAATATATTTTTGCATTTTAAAAATCCAAAACCTGATTAAAAAAGCCACATGTATATGTGAGGGTAAGTTAATTGTATAGGGGCATATATGAGTCAGTTATAATAGTCATTTCTTAAATACTTCACCACTCCATATCAGTTTACTTAGACACCTATTTAACAACACTAAACTAATTATCAAAGCAAATAAACTCAGCCATAGATACAAATATTCAAATGAACGGTAATGACATCATTAAATCCTTGTTCAAAAACATAATGCTTCATTACATAACGAAAGACAACAATTAAGCTACAATACCACTAACATTACATATCATTTCCCCCTGATCCAAAGAACAGAACAAAACATCCCAATATCATACACATGAAAATTCACATCTTCTTCAGAAATTTAGCATCAAGCACAACTGAGTACTCTGAATCAGTCCCTTTCTTCATTATAACATTTCTTTTCAATTCTAAGACTTCTATTCCACCATGATCGACAAGCATCATAACATTCTCAAGATCGACAACTTTCCTTTGGAGAGCATTTCTTTCATGGATTAGAGCTTCTTTTTTCTTCTTTAAACTGCATATGAGATTTGAAACTCCAGGAGGAACCTCTTTATCTTGCCATTACCAATAGGAATATTTTTCATCCTAAAAATAAAAAATAAATAAAACAAATTTACAAGCAAATTGGAATAATAAAAAGAACCCATCAAAAAATTTACTTACCTCATGCTTCGGGTACTTGAAAAACTTTCTCCCAGCATTTAAAGGAGGCCATACCATGAAATAATTGGCAGTAAGTCCACAACGACACCTCCTATTCGACCCCATTGAGCTATTTGAACATTCTGACATTGTCTTTTGTTGTCTTTTGTTATGATTCGACCCTTTTGAGCTATTAGGATTTAATGAAGTCATTGCCGTTTATTTGAATGTCTTAATTTATGACTAAATTTATTTGCTGTGATAATTAGTTTGGTGTTGTCAAATAGGTGTCTAAGAAAACTTATATGGAGTGGTGAAATATTTGAGAAATGATTATGATAACTGACTCTTATATGCCCCTGTACAATTTGAACAGGGTCTAACTTGCCCTGGCAAATACTTGTGGCTTTTTTAATCAGGTTTTGGATTTCTAAAATGCAAAAATATATTCCACATGGCTTTATTAGTCCCCTGTTAGTGATGGAGGACAAATAAGACTAACTTTTAACGAAGAGCTAGCCTGCTATATTTTATATAATAAAGGGACATTTTAGGTATTTTTCTGAAAAATCTAACGAAGTGATATCTGACACCGCTTGTCGCAAGGTGTACTCATCCCCGACGGAGAGAAACAAGAAAATGTTGCATTCTTTTACGAGTATTATCACATCAGAAGTTGATGCTTTACAAGAATCAAATTATGAAAAAATAACGAGAATGTTTAGTTAACAAATAAAACATTATTGGAGATAGCGAAAGAGAGAAGGGAAATATGACTCTATTTTTCACTCTTAGATTCTATTGAATTGTATTGAATTCATTTTCAATTTTAAAGGGAATAATTACCTTATAAAACTAGAAAAAAAAATTCTTACCTGCTTGAGGCCAATTATTTTAAATTTAAAAGGTAAATCACTCTCTACTAAAATTAATTTTTTAAGGCTCAAAATCTTTGATAAAGAAAAAAATGAATACTTACCGCCCACAGCTACTTACTCCCAGAGATGAGCACTTGTACAAAAGAGGTGCACTTTTGTGAAGTAATTATTACCCCTCTTGTTCGAAATAAGTGATTTCTGACCTTTTTTTTGTCATCTAAAATAAGTGTTCTTTTTAGATTTCAAGAATGAATTAATTATTTTTTTCTATATTACCTTTGGAGTAAATAATATTGAAGTATGTGTTAGGAGTATTTATGTGAAGATATAGCAAAGGTTAATATGATTAATTTTATTACTAATTAATATTAAAAAGTGAATTTTTTAATATGTGTGTAAAAAGTAAAAAAATCCCTTATTTTGGACAGAGAAAGTAATAGCCAATGCTTTTTCACCGATATGCATTTGTTACAAAAGATGACATTTTAATTTCCATTTTGTTTATTCCAATGTGGTCCTTAATTTGGACAATTTAGGAAAACAAGGATAGGCGGAAAAACACATTCACAGATTGTGGAGCAACAGGCATAGGAGGGAAGTTTCCATGAAACCAGTTTTGACCATTGCTCTCTCACTCCTCTCTTGTTTATATTGAGTTTCTTCAAACGTTAAATTCCTATTCACATCCTCTTCTTCATCCACAAAATCTCCCCATTTCATTTCTTAAAATCCTCCTTTCAAGAACCTTAGGGTTTATTGCCCCCTTTTACCTGAAAGTTTGAAAACCCAATTGGGTTTTTGGAGATCTGAGATTTTGAAGTTTTTCAGATTCCAAGGAACCCCACTTGCCGCTTTTCTTGATTCTCTGTAAATCACTTAGCAAAGTTGGATCTTGATTGCTGTTTGACTAGTGCCTAGTGGCAATCTTGAGACTCTTTTGGGTGGAGATCAGCACAGTAAAAATTGGAGCTTTATCTGTGAAAGTTGAGAATTTTTTTGCTGATTTGGTGGGGAAAGGCAAAATTTTGAGACCCTTTTAGGTGAAGATAAGCTTGGTCAAGTTTGGAGCTTACCTGTGAGAATTGAAGCTTTTTGTTGTATTTGTTTGATGAAAAAGTTATCATCTTGAGACCTTTTTGGCTGGAACTTTTGAAGATCTTGGATTTTGAAGAATTTGTTGTATTAGTTTGGTGGGAAAGTTAGGATCTTGAGACCCCTTTGGCTGAAATTTTTGAAGAAGTTGGGTTTTAAAAATTCGTCTCATGGGTAATTGTTGTGCAGCACCAAAAACTTCAGATACAGAGGGGAAGAAAAGGGGAAAAAATAAGCCAAATCCATTTTCTGTTGATTATGCCCATGGGAATGGTGGATACAAGTCTTACGTGTTAGACAATCCGACTGGAGCTGATATTGAGGCAACATATGAACTAGGTCGTGAGCTTGGCAGAGGTGAATTTGGGGTTACATATTTGTGTACTGACAAAGCAAATGGAGAAGTGTATGCTTGTAAATCAATATCCAAGAAGAAACTCAGGACTCGAGTGGATATCGAGGATGTAAGGAGAGAAGTTGAGATCATGAAGCATTTGCCTAAGCATCCTAATATTGTTACTTTAAAGGATACTTATGAGGATAATGATGCAGTCCATATAGTTATGGAGTTGTGTGAGGGTGGTGAACTGTTTGATCGGATCGTTGCAAGGGGGCATTATACTGAGAGGGCAGCAGCTGCTGTGACTCGCACAATTGTTGAAGTGATTCAGGTGAAGATTTGTTTTTTCTTGTTTTTAAGATAACCTGTGTTTTATTTAGTGGTATACTCTTCATAGTGTTGTTTAGATTGAACTTTCTATTAGCAATGTAGAATGTGAGAATTGTCTCAACGGTTTAATGATTTGCCATGCTTGCTTAATATGATTTTAGGGTGCTAGTGATATAGTAATGTATTTAATCATGTTGAGGAATGAGAAAACTAGTGTCATGCTAAGTAGATCAGCTTTCTATAAAAGGAACTATCTCTTGGCAATTAGGATTTGTAAAATTAAAAAAGGAGTGAGATAGCTTGAGCCTTTCTCATTTTCTCATTAATTGCCATTTCCGAGTCAGTTCATGGTGTAAGTTGTCCCACTGGGAAAATGACTTTTTGGTGGAGTAATTGGCATATGGTTTATTTGCACCATTTGTCCCATAGATCTTGTGTCTATTCAGTAAACAAAGATCAACTATCCGACACCTGTAGAATGAAATAGATTAACTGCTTGACAAGATGCAAATTTACCATTTCTTTTTGTCATTCTTCTCATCATTTCTGGTTAGTTATTCAATATTGAATAACCTTTTTTTTTTTTTGGGTTACAGATGTGCCATAAGCATGGGGTCATGCATCGTGACCTCAAACCTGAAAACTTCTTGTTTGAAAACAAGAAAGAGACAGCACCATTGAAGGCAATTGACTTTGGTCTCTCAGTATTCTTTAAGCCTGGTAAATTTCCTAATATTTATATCTTGCTGCATTTGAATAATTGAACATTATGCTCATTGTTAGCTGTCGTGTTGGTTTTACAGGTGAGAGATTTAATGAAATTGTGGGAAGTCCATATTACATGGCTCCCGAGGTGCTGAAGAGAGACTATGGTCCAGAAGTAGATGTATGGAGTGCTGGAGTAATTCTCTACATCTTGCTGTGCGGTGTTCCGCCTTTCTGGGCAGGTTAGTGTCCTTACTCTTGAAGGGTAAATTATTGGTGATTCACATTATGAAATAGTTTGCATGTTGCTGTTCTACTGCTGGTCAGATCCGACAAATTCTCCACCCAGAGGGCAGCCTGCATCCCACCCCACTCTCCATATTTCAGTATTAGGATCATTAACTCTCTTTGTTTCTGGGGATGGAAGACACTACAGGGGACTTACTACTCCTTGACAATTCTATGGGAAAATTTTGAAACAGAATGCCTGAAGCTTGTTACATCTTAGAAAGAAGAGTGCAATTTTACTGTCAATTCTAGAGCACGAGGGTACTTCTTCACCAGACTATTTGGCGATGCAAACTCTTTATTCCATATTCTCTTGTTGCTTATTTGTCGAGGGAAAGTAATTCTTCCACATCTGTCTCGTCTCTGACGAGCAGAAGAATTCTTAAAATGAGATTCTTGGAGTAAAAAGGGACAACTTTTAGTGATGTAGATTATATGGAGTATTATTTTTGTGTATTGCAGTTCTTTTTCTTTTTGAATTTTTGGGCCAGGACACATGATATTTACCCTTTGAAAATGACTTGCTGAAATGTATCTTGACTTTCCATCAGTACCGATCCTTCCCTATAAATTGATACTTTAAACTTCCAAAATAGCTTGCTCTTATCTTATAGTATTCATAAATAAACATTGCTGGTCAATAAATTTCTCATTGGAGTTTCTTTTGCTATATTAATTGTGTGATCCGAATGTCTGTTTCCAAGCCAACTGTGATTGACTAATAAATTATACTAGCTCCTTTAGTTTATACTCCACGATAACTGCTGAAAGGAAGAAGGTTATTAAAAGTGATGCGGTTATAGTATTTTATCTAACTACTGTTAACTTACACCATTTCTTTTTGCATCATTGCAGAAACTGAACAAGGTGTTGCTCAAGCGATCATTCGTTCTGTTGTGAATTTCAAAAGGGATCCTTGGCCTAAGGTCTCTGACAATGCAAAAGACCTTGTGAAGAAGATGCTTAACCCTGACCCTAGCAAGAGACTTACTGCTCAAGAAGTTCTAGGTAAACCACTGGCTAAATTAATTCAAGTGATTTACTTCTTATGCCAAGCGAAAATTCATCACTCCTCATAGTGTAACTTTCTTTGGTCTCCGACTGCTTACAGATCATCCGTGGATACAAAATGCAAAGAAGGCTCCAAATGTTTCTTTGGGTGAAACAGTGAAAGCAAGGCTCAAGCAATTTTCTATGATGAACAAGCTAAAGAAAAGAGCTTTAAGGGTGCGATTACAACTCTGTAAAATGAGCAAGAGATTGATGTTTCTTCTTTTCTTTCTTTCTTTCTTTCTTTCTTTCTTTTTTTCGTTCTTTCTTTACTATGAATGTTTTTCTCATAGAAGCTGCTATACTTGGGTTGAACATTCTTCAATAATTGCCTTTCTACCTCACAGGTGATTGCTGAGCATTTGACAGTGGACGAAGTGGCTGGAATAAAGGAGGGATTCCAATTGATGGATATAGGTAACAAAGGGAAGATTGATCTTAACGAGTTGAGAGTTGGGTTGCAGAAACTTGGCCATCAAATTCCTGAAAGTGATGTACATATTCTTATGGATGTTGTAAGTGTTAAAATTCTATTCGGCTTGTTTACCTGTTTTATTACCTAGTTGAATCCTTGAACCATCTAAAAACACTAAAATAGACAAAAATAAATCAATATTCTGTTGCTGCTGTTAGGTTTCCTGCACCCAATCAAAGTACGTAATATAATGTTACTTGGGAGAAACACAGGAAACTAATCAGTGATATTCACAGGGTGACGTTGATAAAGATGGATATTTGGACTATGGGGAATTTGTTGCCATTTCAGTCCACCTAAGAAAGATGGCAAATGATGAGCACCTGAAAAAGGCGTTTGAATTTTTTGATAAGAACCAAAGTGGCTATATAGAGATTGAGGAGTTGAGGGAGGCCTTAGCTGACGAGATTGAAACCAACAGCGAAGAAGTTATCAATGCTATTATGCACGATGTGGACACAGACAAGGTCAGTGATATATTCATGTCATAAAACTCATCTGGCCTCTTTCCTTGTATGTTTTGTTTACTTGTGGATGACGCCGTGTTGATTCTATGGACCTGGGATTGGGAAAAAGAAAATGGTGTCGTCTGTTTTATGTGCTTACATTTCATTCTCATGCAGGACGGACGGATAAGTTACGATGAATTCTCTACAATGATGAAGACTGGCACAGATTGGAGGAAGGCGTCAAGACAGTATTCACGAGAACGATACAATAGTCTCAGCTTGAAATTAATGAAGGATGGTTCCTTACAAATGAACAATGAGACTAGATAACTTAAGGCAGAGTATGACATCTCGAAGAACAGAACTCGCCTTTTGGCTTTCTAAATTTTTATGTTCTTTCCTGTTCAATTATCATTTTGCCATTTTTTGTTGTATGTATGATTTCTCCTCTGGGGGAATTATGTTGTTCTTTTCGTTTGTTTTTTATATCGACGATTTGAAGAAATATGGTGAAGGATAGAAAGGTGGCTATTTTGTTATTGTATATAGGTTGGCATGTATCATTGTATTTAGTTATGTAGACTAATTATTTAAGGATCAACATTTGAACTCGTTCCTTTTTCTTTTTTTTTTGGTCATGGGGTTGGATATGACAGCCAGTATGTTTGTAACATAATGTTTGAGGTAATATTAGTCCCACAGAGCACAAGTGACCACGAATGAGGTGTTACATTTCCATACATTACTAGCAAATAAAAAGTAATAATTCTTCATCAAATCTTGTTTAGTACATTATACATTAATCAAACCTACCTATATTTTTAAAAACCAAGCAGCAGAGTACATAGAGTGAATTAAAAATAGAGACTACTGACAGTTGCTTCCTATTTTATGTGCATCAGCTAATGACTTGATTCAAGGAGCCTGTCTACTGAGTGGGCATCCAACCTAAGTCTGCTGCAATAACATCGTCATCATCAGAACCCAATAATTCCTCCATTCTGAAGCACTCGTCGCTGCTTATAACTAAGGATGGCTCAGCATAATAATCTGATGATGTTAACATATCAGTAAAAGTGATAGGTGCCCTCTCTTCAATGTTATGCACTTGCTCTATTGACCACTGATCAGACGCAAATCCAGCATTAATATTTTCTTCATTAACCATAGCACTACAACTTCCTTGAGCCATTGGACACATGATGTTCTGCTCATCAATGCAGATAGGCAACTGGGGTTCTGCAGTATTAGATTTTTCTGCTAGCAAACTACCGAGGTACTCGTACACTTTCATATCCACATGATCAATATTGTTCATTATCTCAACCAATGTTGATGGAACAGTAGCCCTATCATCGCATTCAATATTACTATGGTATTGTTGCAACTGAAAGCCATTATTATCAGGCAAGTAGTGTCACACCTCCTTTTTCACCTACACCCCCGTAAAGGAGTGTATAAGGGAGTTTTTCCAATTAAAGGACAATCGAAATGGGATTTATGGTTAAAAGATTCAGAGTCGCCACTTGGGAGATTTATGGTGTCCCAAGTCACCGATTGAATCCCGAATCGAGGAAAAGATTGACTCTGCTTTACAGTCTGCGAACACAGAAATCTGGGTAAGTAATTCTGTTAACCCGGGAGAAGGTGTTAGGCATTCCCGAGTTCCGTGGTTCTAGCACGGTCGCTCAACTGTTATAATTGGCCTATTAACTGATTTTAATACATGTTTTAACCTATGGTTCAATTTTAAACTTTATAACCGCTTTAATTATTTTTAAGGAAAATTGCAACATTGTTAAAACACGTCTTGGACCACGTTGCATATGCACCCGCGGTCTTCAATATATTTTGACATTGTTGAGATTTGGATTTGATCACATAAATGCGCAGCCGAATTTAGAAAGATAATATTATTAAATGACGCGCCTAAAGCAGCTACGCGTTTGCAACTTTGCGAGGGCCATGAAATTTTGCTAAATGGCGCGCCTCGAATTCTAAGGATTTTTTTTTTAAAAAAAAATTCTTATTTTTAATCACGAGGGCCATAAACTATTGGTGTTATTTAATATGGCACACCTCAACTTAGGTAAAAGAATTATTTAAACAAACACAATATGGAATTATTGTTCGCACAACCACTAGAATTACTAAGGGCTTTTTTAAAAAAAACGTACAATTGGGCTCGAAATGCGGGCCCAAACGCTATAAGGCATGCCACTCCCATTCACAAGTGAACTTGTAATACAAGCACAAAAGAATCCAGTTCATACGAATAAAGAAATGACAACTGAGTTTTATGGCAATATGTAAAACCTTTGAAAGAGGAAAGCAATATGTTTGAACTTATGGAGTTTAAACCTTCATGCATTTTTGCGCTAGGCCTACTGTGTAAAATCCAGCAGTAGCAAATAACGAGCTATTGAGCTCGAGAAGCAGGCCCAAGTAGCAAATGGTAATGCAATTCCCATTTGCAAATAACTTCAAAGTCCAAAGCCCGAAAGGGACCTGAACCTTGCAAAAGCTAAGGCCTGAGGAGCAGGGATTGGGATCGAATCCATACCAAAGCAGAACTAACATTTGTACTCAAAAAAATAACAAATAAGCTCAATGGACTTTCAAGCAGTACACAGTAGCTTAATACACAAGGAAAACTTCAAATGCTGTTGGCTTACATTACTCCCAAAAAAGCAACACATTCTTGAATTCAATTGTATTGGTAGCCAAACTATCAAAGTGTTCATGCTTAAATTTAATTCTAGGCTAACTCACAAACAAACATATAAATTTAATCTCAACTAATCCTTTCTCAATACCAACAGTAACAGAACCCAGGAGATTAACATGTCATTCACTTGAATCCCAAAAATCACACCTAAACTCTCCACAGAATCAAATCGACAAACAACATTGATTCATTTTACAACATTTCAATAACATGAGAAAAGCTAAAATAACATACATAGCATTGGATTTACTATATAATACTAAAGAAATGGAAGAAACAGAAGAAATAAAACTCAATATCAACTTGTATTCAATCAGGTTTCCCTTCGAAGTACATATTCACATTCACTTGTCATCCATGGTCTGAGAAGTACCTGGAATTCGAAGAGAAAATCAGAGAGAATGAAGGATTAACAGCTACAGAGCAGCAATCAACAACAATTTTTAACCAGTTTCAAGCCCAGAAAGTGAATAAAACAGCCCAGAAAAAACAGTTTCAAACCAAGTAATGAACCAGAAAACTTGAACCACACTTTATTTTAATTCATTTCAACTATCAGCTACCCAGAAATTGTTTCAGCACTAGGAGGAACTTCAAAAAATCACCAACAGAGCTCAATGAAACAGTGTTTGTTCTAGAATTTTCAGCTGTTTAGGATTTTCAGAATTTCTTAGCTCTCCAAAATCTAAAAAAAAATCCCTCTGGAACCCCGAGTAACTATGCCTTTATAGGCAAGTTACTGGGCAGCCTTAAGGGTTCAATTTTTTTTCATTTTAGTCCTTTTCCTATTTTCCTTTTTGTTGCTTAGCCCTTCATTTACTGACTTGTTGGTCAAGTAAGTATATCATGCAGCTTCTGGGAAGCTTCCTAGGCAGTTACCAACAAATTCCCTACCCCTATTTCCCCAAATTACCCCTTTAGAGCCCTGTTTTTGCTGCAGCATACCACATGGGTCAAGTTGACCCAAGGCTCAAACCACGACGAACGGGCTTTCTTTAAAAATGGGTCAGAAATGACCCCAAGGCCGAAAACCAATCAGAAATCCATTTGGTATTTCATGAGAAGCAGAAGAAACCAATTAAATGATTTCAAAACCAAAATCTAAACTAAATGACCGACTTCCTTTTAAACTAAATAATGAGTTAGAAATAACAACATCTGATTAAGCTAATTATACGACTAGAAAAATCAGAAAACTTAAATGTCATAAATAACAAATAAGCACGGCGAGTGAATAATCTAAACAAAAATCAGAAAACAACATTCAAAAATTTGAAAGAAAAAACTGAGAAAGCAAACAGAACAAAATACGAGCATGGACCAATCGAGAAAGGAAAACCTAGATTCAAACCTTGACCAATTTCCAGTCTATTTAGAGAGAAGTAGAAGAAGAGAAGAGGAATAGGAGGTGAAATAACAAAAGTGGACAGAAAAATAAAGAAAACTTACCAACTAAATTTGAAACCAACACTGGATATCTCGGTTTAACACAACCAGTGTTAATCACTTGTTCTTTGCCAAGAACAAACGACCAACACTGCTTTATGTCAAAATAACCCTTGAAAACTCGAAAATTCGGGAGCCTAAGGTCATGCATGCCACAGATTCAAGAAATTCTGATTTTGGGCTTCTAAAACTTCAAACTCCGATTCAAGATTCGACGAAAGATAGGGTGATTCGAGGGAAAACACATGGGGATTTGGAGTGAGGGAGCCCTGGAGGTTCTCCGGTGTTAGTTTGGGGTTGAACAGAGGTGGCGCCGCCACCGGAGAGAATAAGGGCGGCGCTAGGGTTTCGATCTTTGATCTGAAATTCGAGATGTTCTGGAAGGATTTGAAAGGAGTTGTTTGGGGATTTGGGATGTGGAGGTGGAGAAGATTGTGGGGTGTTATTTTCAGGGTGGTTGGTAGTGGCGCCACCATTGGATGCTATGGTGGATTCATAGACGGCGTCTCTAGGATTAGGGCTCTAGGTTGAGAAAGACGAAGAGGTGGAGGGATTCTGAGGGGGGTAGGGTCCGTTTCGGACATATATATACTAACAGGAAACCAGTTCCTGTCCGTTGGATTGGGAACTATCAATGGCTCAGATCAAGCTTGACGAAACGACGTCGTTTTGGCTTTAAGGTGGGGCAGACCGGGTTAGGGGACGGGTCTGGGCTGGGTTTACATGGGTTTGGGAAGAAAAAATGATTTGGGCTGGGGAATTTAATTAGTTTGGCCTAAAAATTTGACCCTTTTCCATTCTTTCCTTCTCTTTTTTTTTTCAATTCATTTTTCCTTTACATTTCTTTTTTTTTTCAAAAATTAAAATTAAAAACTTAAATTAAATCCTAAAACTAAATTAATCTATCAAAAATACTAACTAATTCTTAATAATAACTAACACGACCAATTAAAACTAAATTTAAAAAAAACTACCTGAAAATCAAAAATTAAAATTAAAGGGTGCAAAATGACTATTTTTGTGATTTTCCTTTTTATAAAACAACTTAATTCCTAAATAATTCTTAAAATGAAAAATTAACTCCTAAATGCACCTGCAACACATTTTTTATATTTTTCACTAATTAAAATGCACAAACCAAAACGCGAAAAATTAACAGAAAATGCCACAAAAACCCACAAAATTGCAAACAATGGAAAAATTATTTTTTGTTTTGAATTTGTGGGAGTAATTCATATATAGGGCAAAAATCACGTGCTCACAAGTAGTACGTGAATTGATTTGAAGTTGTCGAAGAACTTCCAACATATTCAACATGACTTTGAACTGAAGGTGCGATCTCTTCAATATTCTGCGCTTGTACATCCACTAATTGTAACTGATCAAACGCATTATTATGTTCGGATGATGCGAATTGATTGGAAGGACACAAATCGTGAAAGCCTATCCCTTGATCCTCTGAAGAACTTGTAACATAGTCAAGCTCATGTTCTTGAGTTGTCGAAAGCATGGTATTCATAACATCAACAACGTTGTTTCCACTGTCCGCTATTTCCATATGATCTCCTAATTCCTTATGATCATTAGCATGTACAGATTTACGCTTAATGCAGCACAAAACATAGTCCTCATGCTGAATTATATTTCGTTGTCTTAACACCTTTAGTATGCTGTCATTAAGACTATACTCTTTCATATTCCAAACAATATTTTTAATTTCTTGATCGACACTTTTCTCCGTGCGGCTGTCTTTTTCAAGATATCGAAAACTTTTCTTGAACCCAACCAACTTTGACCCTTTAAAAACTGGTTTGTGTTTGTCAAGTCCTTTCCAACAGCCTCCTCCGATCAGCCCTCGACTGAACCTTGAACCACCCGTTTTTGTTCTCTTCAACTTAGTAAAGAAATAGTTTACCTTTGTATCATCTCCCAGAAAATTGTTTTCGAATATATCCGATGGCTTCTTTTTTCCGTAAAGATTCTCAACTCGAATATGATCAAACGAGAAACTCTTGCACGAAACGAATTTGAGTAGATAGCGAATAAGCTCTTCATCAGTGGGTCGAAACCTGAATCCCAGTACTGGATATGGACCATAATTATGGCTGCTGATAGTCATGTTTTTTGTTTTCAGTGGAAGAAATTAGCCTGAAAACAAAAAGGAAATACTTTCAAGAACGCTCTTCAAGAATGGTACTGAACAAAGGGACTGCTGAAGGTTTAATGTAATGTAATAAAGTTGTTGCCTATTGGTACTACTTATATAGGTAGGGTTGAGCCCTACGCGGGAAGCAACAGAAAGCCGACGTTAGGAAGAATTAGGAAATTTTCAATTCCACAGTTCTAGACATTTGTAATAAACACCCCTATAATATTTCTTATTTGTAAATGTAATGTTCCTTATATTTCAAAATTATATACTAAAATCACCTATATAATGAAAACGCAAATACTGAAAAACTTTTACGTTTATTTCTCTTTTATAAGCTTCATAGAATTTAATATGTATGAATTTTTAATTTATTTCGTTTTGAATGTGTGACTTCAGTTTATCTAATCTACTTGATTACACATATTACACCCCTTATATTTCAAATTTAAATACTTAAGCCCCCTTCCCTAATGAAAATATTAATATAAGTTAATGTTTGAGTATATGATTTTGTTGTACAAGCTAGGATTAAGTGGCCGATTTTGAAATATATTCCCATAGTTGGTTATGTTATAGGGGTATTCAATGTGATACTCTAATTATTTTAACTGTGAATTGTTTTCTTTGATTTGTAAACAACAGACAATTAAAATAAAAACCATCTTTAAATTGCGAGATATGAGCCTCCGAAGTCAGACCTATGCAATAGAGATTTCCTTCTTTGCGCACGCGAGGATCTCTTTGCGAACGCGTAGAACAAAGTCCCTGGAGCCAAATCCTTTTCTGCGAACACGAGAGGATCCTCGTGAACGCGAAGAACAACACCAGACACCAGCATCAGCTATTGCAAAACAGCCCGAAATGATCTGAAACCACCCTGAAATACACTCGAGGCCCCTGGGGCCCCGTCCAATCACACAAACCAGTCCCATAACATAACACGAACCTGCTCGAGGTCTCAAATCACATCAAACAACATCAAAATCATGAATCGCACCCCAATTCAAGCTTAATGAACTTTAAAACTTCAAACTTCTACATTCGATGTCGAAACCTATCAAATCACGTCCGACTAACCTCAAATTTTGCACACAAGTCATATTTGACATTACGGACCTACTCCAACTTTCGGAATTGGAATCCGACCACGATATCAAAAAGTCCACTTCCGGTCAAACTTCTCAAAAACCTTCAAATTTCTAACTTTTGCCAGATGACCCCAAAATGACCTACGGATCTCTGAATCCACTTCCGAATGCGCTCCCAATACCAGAATCACCATACGGAGCTATTCCCAGACTCGAAATCCCAAACGGATATCGATAACATTGAAATGCACTGCAACCCAAATTTATGAAATTCTTCCAAAATGCCAACTTCCACAATAGGCGCCGAAACCCTCACGGGTCATCCAAAATCTGATCCGGACATACGTCCAAGTCCAAAATTATCATACGAACCTATTGTAATCTTCAAATTCCGATTCCGAGATTGTTTACTAAAAAATCAAACCTTAGTCAATTGTTTCAACTTAAAGCTTCCGAAATGAGAATTTTCTTTCCAAATCAACTCCGAACTTCCCGAAATTCAATTTCGGCCATGTGTGCAAGTCATAATGACTGAAGTGAAGCTACTCATAGTCTCAAACTGCCGGACGACGCGCTAGATCTCAAAACGACCGGTCGGGTCGTTACATTCTCTCCCACTTAAACATACGTTTGTCTTCGAACGTGCTAAGAATTGTGCTGGAGTAGTCTAAAATTACTGTTTAACACCTCGTGCACCTATCCGTGCTACCACAATTCAGTCGAGCACATTAGCTCGATCAAATCTGAAGATATCCTCTTTCATTTAGGCAAATAAGCCTTAGAGCCTAGTTCCAACATTCGAAATTCTCTGCCAAGCCTGCTTTCAACATGTGAATGTCGTATCAATCACCACACGTTGTACTAGAACATGATTGAATACCCTTGATGAATTCACACCATGCACCACATCATTCACAAGACCATAATAACACTCTTTGATCATAATAACCTATATTTTCTGAATCTGATGCTCACAATGCACCCCATGACATATATAAGTCCTTTTCCAACTCTCGCAATGCTGCCACGACGGAAGAGATGTGTAGAAATTCATAACCAACTACCGAGTCAACAATCGTTGAGTCTATACTCCTGACAAGAACCATTACCTCATTATGAACTAAATAATGGTACTTGATCTTTGACATACTTCATATAAATCCGATCGCAATCTGACGTTTAGTGGCGACAAGAGTCGCTACTAAATCATGCAAAGTCGCTACTATACACTTTTAGTGGCGACTTTCTGGTCGCTCCATGTATTACCATTACCAAATGTTTTTTGTGACGACAACTGAAAGTTCGCCACAACAAGTGCAGTAAATACCCACCCACAAAATAGGCTTGAGGTAGGTCGCCACTGATGAACGACTTTTAGTAGCGTTGGCAGTCGCCGCAAAAGGAATTATACTTTAAGTGGCAGCTCTTGTCACTACAATAACATTTGGTTTAGTAGCAATATTGGTCGCCACAAACAGTAATTATTTTGTAGCAAAGTTTGGTCTCCCCTAAAACCTATTTTTTCCAACAGAATTTAATTTTTTAAAAATAATTAAGCAGCAACAATATTTTTAATAATATTACACAAGTGTATTAAAGCAACTCATTAATGTAAGAAGAGATATATCTCTTATCAAACAAAAAGATCAACAAACTTTTTATTAAAATTCAGAACATATAGGAATTGTCCATACACATGAAATGCCCCGGAAAAAAAAACAAGTCAGAGAAAAAAAGAGAGAACAACAACTAGTGAGCCAGTGTATCAAAAGAGACGAATGTTATAAGAACTGATCTATCACGTCATTTTCATCGTACTCGAAGAAACACATTTACTAAAGAGAACTCCCTTGCAACCCAAGAGGACTGAACTAGGATTTACATTGAATCCGAATCAGTATAAAATTCCGGTGTCTTTGATTCCTGCACTTACTTTCTGTGTGTTATATTCTGCCATTATAGCTGTTAGGTTATTGCATCTAGTCGACTAATTGAAAAGTCAGTCAACTAATAGAGATTAAGATTAAATATATAATTCACCCCCTACTTTCATAAAGTAGACTTATTGACTTGGTATGATGTTGATGCACTATTGAGTTGATTACTTAGAAGGAGATTTGTGCTTTAATTGCTTGAGTACAAGCAATAGTTTAAATTTTGGGGTTTGGTATTTTACCAACTTATCTCGTCTTTAATCTTAGATTTTTGCTATGTTTGATTGATAAAATAGTGTGTTTAATGTCGTTTACTTCCACTTTATAAGTTTTATGTGATTTAAAAATAATTGGGAAGAAACCAAATGAAATAAGTCAAAAAGGAGCTAAAATGAAAATAAAAACAATGATTTACCCTTCGAGATTGCGAAGGAGGATCGCGAACACGATAGTCAGCTGATCAACGAACCTTTCGCGAGAACGCGATGATCAGAAAATCTCTTCTTCGCGAACGCGAGGCCTTGACCTCGAACACGAAGAAGAACTAGGCAGAAAAACTGGGCAGATTTGAAAATTTATATTTTTTTTTCCAAACCATTTAATACTCGACACAACTTATTTGGAAGAGATCTTTGGCATTCTTTGACTAGAGAATACAAGTCTTGGAGCTAGGGTTCTTGCACACACTTGGGACTTGAAGATTTGAATCTTTAGTTGAGATTTTCTTACCCATTTTACTCATTTTTTCGTTTTCTTGCTTTGTATTTAATATCTAAGTGTGTAATATTTATTTCAACACTTCAATGTTGTTTATGAGAATATTCATTATTAAAGTGTGGACTAAATCGCTTGTTGTACTTTTGTATTGAATGATTTTCATTAAATATTTTATGAGTTATTGTTTCTTTAATTATTCTTGTTCTTTAATGTTTCCAAATGGATTAGCTAACCCTAAGACTCACCCATTAACTTCGAATTAATCTTGGAAAAGATAATTTGTGGTTGGGAAAGATTAATTAACAAGAACTTGAGGCGTTAACCCTCATTTTATAGATTCTACCTAGGGATAGGATTGAACTACTTGTAGCTACATTTAGTGCACTTAATCTCTTAATTCTTTTAGGGATAATTCAATTAGGAAGGCTTGTTAGTCTTCGAAAGAAGCTAATAAAGTATTAATATCCGAGTCTAATTAATTTAAACTCGCTCATATTTGTAAAATCGTTAAATACATTGGATCGTTACTTGAGTGTAATTCCCCGTGTATCCATGCTTGTAGCCATTGATCATTTTACTTGCTTTCTAGGTTAGTTTATATTTTTGCATTTAGACATAATATTTTTTCAAAACCCTTTTAAATGTTTGGCTAACCATAATAAGCGATAGTTCTCTTACATTGTCTAATAGCCTACATGTTGTTCTGTGGGATTCGACCCCGACTTATAGTTGGGTATATTATATTGCATATGACCATTTCCGCTTACTTTTTAGTAGTGGATTGGATGTCATAAAAAATTCACACATAATTTAGTTACTTAAACGGGACAAATTATTATTATTTTTGTTTAATAATTTTGATGTTATAGTGAATAAAATTTAGCGGTCGTGTGTCATATTAACCTAATTTTTGGTGACTGTAGTTCAGGAATGTCAAAAAAAGGGCTAGCTCATTTACAGTGTCACAAACAGAACTATCTACTTCATAATGTAGTTTTTAACACAAGTTATGTACAGATAATAAAGCTTGAAGCAGCTTCCAAATGGAGCATATGCACACACAAGGCATGCTTCTTTAGCACATTTACATAATCAAGTAAAATTTAACAATTCACTTGACATATCAAATAGTAATAAAGATTAAGCCTTTGATTTGGCTATACATAATGTATATACTTAAGCAGTTGGATAAGAGGCATCCATGGCAATCCCACATAGCCCTTCTTTAGCATCAATGTCACGTTCCATCCTTATATATCCATTTTCACCCCAACTACTACCCCAAGAGTTCTTAATCAACCAATATTTAGTACCATCTTCAGCTTTTCCATATCCGACTGCTGTAACACCATGATCTAACTCCGTCCCACACGTTCCTGTAAAAACTCCACTCGTGTAGAATTGGAAGGAAAAGTCACTGGCGTCAATTGACACTGAAATTGGCTGATTTGCCACAGCATTGAGGAGTGCTTTCTCATTGTATTTGGGTACTTTTTCGTAGCCTTTGATATCTGCTACATGGGAAGATTCCTTTTTGGTGTTGCATTTTTCGTCAGCAGCTTTGTATGGGTAAGTTGTTTCAGTTGTTAAGCCTTTGTTTTTCACTATGAATTCGAATGCATCTTCCATGTAACCGCCTTCACATCCTTGATCTTCACTATTTCTGTCACAGTCCATCAATTCTTGTTCTGATAGCGAGATCAACTTTCCTGTCGAGAGTTTGGTAATCCCCTCTGTTGCCGCTATTGCAGAAAATGCCCAACAGCTCCCTGTTTGTTTGTAATAGAAAAAATGTTAGAGGACCACAAATTAACGATATTAATGTGAACTGATAGTGTCGCGTCACCTAAAAGATAATTACATGTACTTCTCAATAATAAGTGGAACTAGTAATCTGAAAAATAAAGGTAAGCAACTTGATATAACATGTTAGATTATATTGTCAGTGTATATAAATTAGATCTTTCATCGTTATAAAAATGTAAGGTTAGACCACTTACCACATTGTCCTTGATCCTTAATTGGTGTGACTGCACCCTTTATTCTCCAATCCATAGTTGTTGGAATTGCTGTCACATTTTCATATCTGAATGAGGTAATTTTTGGTTCACAAAATGGAATCTTCAGGCCATTTCGAGCTGCTCTAAATTCCTCATTAGTTAAATCTGCAAATGCATTGATTCCCAACTTATAAGGCTGGTTTGCTGCATCATTAAAAGCTTCAATTCGCTCTGCATTTTTCTTGAATATCTTGAAATGACTATCTTTTTCAGCATTGTTTTTATATACACGTCCATATTGAATCATCCATTGCTCATATTTTAGCATCAGGGGTTCATCAACAAGTGTTCTTGCTGTAGTTTTAGAAGCCCATATTCCAAGAATTGCAAAAAGAAGAATTAGGAACTTCATATTAAAGAAATTATTTATAAAGAAGTTAATTGTAAGCTGTAGGTAGTGGTGTATATGTTCCTTTGGAGATACTGGTATATATATATATATTCTTGAATTTGTATTTGCTTCTAGCTGAATGAATGATCTTCCATCAGATGTATTGGTATGAAAATAGCAGTAGTTTTTCTCAGTTTGCCGAGCCAAATATTGTGATTTGGACTAGCTAGTTCTTTGCCGTGGATGCTTGTTTGTTTAGTAATTTTACTCCAACAGTAAAAGATTCATAATTTGTTCTGCTTAATCGCTTCGACTCTTGTTTTATGTGTTTATCTCTTGGGTAGATGAAGATCTAATATATTATTTTTTTTATAGCTACGCATAGGTTAGAAGGATGTTTTGTCTCGAACTCAACCACTAAGCCACTCTTCTTTTTATTTACTATATATCTGTTGCATAGAAACATAAGGAAAAGAATATGTATGATTGAGGAAGCCGGCACACAAAAACCTTTTGTTGTATAATAAAGATTGTAATAAATAAAGATACTGACGCTAAGTTGAGCAGAGATCCAAAAAGTTTTAATAGAAAAAAGCCAAAACATAAGCAATTACTCATATTAGCCCAGCAGATGATGTTTGTACCCATGGGAAACAGAAACAAACTGAAGAAACATTAAACTATGATAATGACTAGAAAAATGGCAAATGTAGCAGCAGAACAAAGACATGAGGTGATGAGATGAATCTGAGTCAAGATTTGACAATATAATTTTGGCGTCTGATGGGGTTCATAACCACGGGAGGACCAGCAGTACGAGGCCACGCCTGGAATTTTTTGTCCGTCTCTTTCCACCATTCATCGGTAGCAACGGTCTTTGGAGCAGTACCTGTTTTCAATTAAATGACACAAAATAACTATAGTGTATGTCTCAATCCCAAGCGATCCATGTTGATCCATTTAAGTCAGTCTTGGATCATGCTCTAGCTCTAGAAATTCTTCACATTTAATTAAAGGGCTAAACAGATAGAGGAATAGAAACTTGCCTCCAAACAACTTATGGTCAGAAGTAGCAGTGTCACAAACGTATGCAAATGCAAAGGATGCAACCACAGAACCAACTATGTACTTCAGTGCCATTATATTGTCAAACACCAACAACTGCAACATAACCAAAAAACCAATAAGACTCCAAATGCATTGATCCCCTTTACTAGAAAGTTACCCGGCGTAAATAAGGTAAAATTATTATTTTTATACATATATACAATTTGAATACCCTTAACATTTTTGGACATTTTAAAAATCCCCTTATCAGAATCTTGGCTCCGCCATTGGGGACAATAGTATAGATCCTTTGTATATCTATTTTGCACAATTTATTACAACCAAAAATGAACTTTCTTTCGATTTTAAGCAGCTTTAGCAAATTAAACACAATACTAATAAGATCTCATGAAGAAACTAGCCATAGGCCCATAACTAACGTTGTGAAAAGCAGTGGTAGATGGAGTTTTTGTGCAATGAGCTTAACAGAACTCAGTATTTTTTGGTATTATAGATACGTATGTGAAAAACTACTAAAATTTTGACAATTATTAAGTATAATTCCAAAAATATAATGAGTTTCAATGCGAATAATCTTAAAAGATTAAATTTAAATCACCCTTGCTGAAAAGAGGCAAATAACTTGCATGCCAACTACTCATATGTGACACGCCCGTGCGCGCACACACAGCAAATCATCCTGTTCTACCGTTTCCATGCATGTATAGTAGTAACAAACAGATAACAGAAGGAGGGGGTAAGGGGCAACTTACTGCGATGAAGTGATTAATCGGAATAGAGGAAAAGTCCCAACAATAATGATCTTCTTCTTTGTAAAAAACAAAAGCTAAGGAGAAACTTTTGAAAAGTAGTTGCCTGGTGGAAACGTTCAACGTCGTTAAGCTTTTTTCTGCCCTATTTTCGCCATATGGCGGAAGATATGGGCGATTTGCAGTTGTACCTTATTTTTATGTCACCTTTTAACCTATACCTTATTTTTAAAAACTATTGATTTCGTAACCAACTAACAAAAAATCCGTAATAATATGACCATTATATCCCTTCCAAAACATATAAAAGTTGCATCAAGCATACCCAGATTCAAATTCTAGATCTCATCCGTATCTCCTCCATCAGTCCGTCTCTCCTGAAATCGCCTCTCGCAACCAGATTCAAATTCCAAATTCAAATTCAAATACATTGTAAGTATTCAAATTCATCTCCAGAATTCAAAATAGTTTTTGAATTATATGTTTTCTGATTGATTGATTGAAGTTATTTGACGAACTTCACTGATATGCTGAATTTGCATTCTAAATCTGTTTGACGATGAATTCTAACATTCTAATCCGACAAATATGCTAAAAAATTATATTAAAACATTATATGATTGTTTTAATATTTAAAACACCTATGCACAAAAAACTTCGGCATAGGTGCTGAAGTTTTTTTGTTATTATTTAAAAGCTGAAGTTTTCCTATTACACTGGGTAAAAAAAACATCAATTAAAATTTCATATTGCACAAAAAACTTCGGCACAGGTGCTGAAGTTTTTTAGTTAATCTGTAAAAACTTCGGCTAATGGAGCTGAAGTTTTTCTCCTGCACTATGTATTTTATTATCATTTTTTGGAAAAACTTCATACAAAAAAAAATCAATTAAAATTTCATAATGCACAAAA
Organism: Nicotiana tabacum; assembly: GCF_000715075.1. Classification (NCBI taxonomy): domain Eukaryota; kingdom Viridiplantae; phylum Streptophyta; class Magnoliopsida; order Solanales; family Solanaceae; genus Nicotiana; species Nicotiana tabacum. The sequence continues at coordinate 85,494,448 of NC_134084.1, read as the reverse complement.
AACTTCGGCATAAGTGCTGAAATTTTTTAGTTAATATTTAAAAACTTCAGCAAGAAGAGCTGAACTTTTCCTCCTACACTGTCTATTTTATTATTATTTTTTGAAAAAACTTCATACCAAAAAATGCTTAATATTCAGATTAGTTTTTGTTAATTCCTGCTGAAGTTATTTAGTACGTTTCTAAAATCTTCAGCACTTAAGACCTGAAGTTGTTGTCCCTGCATTCATGAATCCTTGTCATACAGCTTTTTCAAAAAAACTTCAGCTGATATGCTGAAGTTATTAAGCTTATTTCTAAAAACTTCTGCAAAGCTAAAATTTTCTGTGCAGCATTCATTAATTATGTCATACATCTTTTTCCAAAAAATTTCAGCAGAAGATGCCTAAGTGATTTAGTTCATTTGTAAAATATTCAGCATAAACAACCTAAAAATTCTTCTGTTCACTTTCTTAATACTTGCCACTAAAAATGAATCTGCAGGATGAGTTCGATTTGCATTGTTATAACTTTCAATGGGAGTTAGACCTCTGATTTCAAATACTTGGATCATGATACAAAACTTGTTCTACTTAATAAGCACATATCATTCAATACTTTCCTGAAGAAAATTAGTGAAGTTGCAAATATAGATTCAACCAGATATGCACTAAAAGTATGGTTTGATATCAAACTAAATACAAGCAAAGGAATGCTTGTAACTTCAGATGAAGAACTCAGTACCTGTATATATTTGCTTACAACTGATTCACCCTACAAGAATTGCCATTTCATCATCGAAAAAATACAACCTTCAGAATCTGCAACATTCAAACAATCTCTTGCATATGCGATAGATTCAGAACCTTTTGAACATGAAGTAGGACAACCAATAATGGAAGTAGACAACGAGCTACAACTTTCTAACATTACAGCTGCTTCAGAATATATAATGCTGCAACAATTACCCCCTCCTCCAATAAATTCAAACCAGTTTGTCAATGACCAAGAAGAAGAAGGACAACTAATAATGCAAATTGATAACCAACACACAATCCAACAAACCTTTTTGTTACCTTCTGCAATGATAAGCAACAATGAAGATGAAGTAAACATGGAGAATATACCTATAACATCAGATAGAATTGAAGAAATTCCTGAAAGTTCTTGTGCTTCTAAGAAATCAAGAAAAAGGGTGAGGAGACAGCTGAAAGAATCTCCACCATGTAAAATACTTAAGCACAATGCGTTGCCTGAGAAAGTAAGAGTTGGATCAATTTTTGAGAACAAACAAAACATGACTAAATTTTTCTGCAGCTTGGAGATAAACCAGAAAGTTGAATTCACTGCTGTTAGATCATGTTCAAAGAGATACGAGCTGAAATGCATCGTGGACAAATGTGGTCGGAATGTATGTGCTACCAAAATAAAAAATTCCACACTATTTAGGGTGATAAAATATCATAACATCCATGAATGCTCGGTTGATGCAAGAAAATTAGATCAGAAGCATACTACATCAAATTTTATAAGTGAACAAATTATAGAACATGTTCGAGATAAAAAGATAGAGGTTACACCAGCTTTTGTAGAAAATGAAATGAAAAAAAAATTTGGAATTGACATTGGTTATCACAAGGCATGACGTGCTATTCAAAAAGTTGTTGCTTGCATAAGGGGGTCACCTGAAGAGAACTACCATATTCTTCCTTCATATATATACATGATGGTGTGCAAAAACCCAGGAACGTACACAAGCATAAAAAGAGATGCGCATAATAGGTAACCATCAGCCTGAAGTTTCAAATGTTCCTATTTGAAAAATTTCACACCTTATGATTTGTTTTTTTGTGTTTCACTGTACAGATTTGCTTACATGTTCTTTGCTCCTACGACATCAGTAGCTAGTTGGTCCTACTGTAGACCCGTTATTGCAGTAGATGCAACATTTTTAAAGTCCAAATATCGTGGTGTTCTATTTGTTGCTGTATCAAAGGATGCAAACAATCAAATATTTCCTCTATGTTTTGGTGTAGCAGAATTAGAAAACAATGAGGCATACATTTGGTTCTTCAGGGAAATGAGAAAAGCAATTCAAGTCCATCGTGAATTGGTTTTCTTGTCAGATAGAAACCAATCGATTGCAAATGGAATTAGAAAAGTTTTTCCTGAAGCTCACCATGGTATCTGCCTCTATCACTTTGAGAAAAATTTAAAGCAAAGACATGCAAAAGCCACAGTAATAAATCTTTTTCAAAGTGTTGCAAGGTCATACAAACGTGAAGATTTTAATTAGTTAATGTCCCAACTCAAAAGTATTGATAAGAAAACATACAATTACATAATGGAAGAGCCTCCAGAGAGATGGGCTCGATCGTGGTTCCCACGGCAACGTTATGATATGCTAACAACAAACATGGTAGAATCAATGAATTCCGTTTTACTAAAAAGGAGAGAAATGCCTATTTTAAGAATGTTAGATTTCATCCAAGAAAAGTTAGGAGAGTGGTTTTACGAACGAAGAAAAAAGGCAAATGAAATTTTTCATAGAGTATCAATATGGGCAGAAGAAGAGATGACTAAGAAGATGGACTTGGCTTGTAAAATATTTGTGAGTATGTTTATTAACTTCATCTTTTTATATCTGTTGTAGTGATTTACTGCTTACATTTAAATAATTTCATACTTTTTCTTTTTGAAGCAACAATACACTAATATAGTTTGTCTTAATTTTTTATTCCTTGTTAGGTGTTCAACCTTGATTCAATGTTGTTCAGAATAAATAATGAAGGAATCGAATTCATTGTGGACTTAAAGAAGAGAACTTGTGACTGCCTGGAATTCCAACTCGATGAATTGCCCTGTCCACATGCAATTGCTGCTATTAATAAGAGATATCTGCAGAAATCTGATTACTGCTCAAATTGGTATTCAAAGGAAACATGGTTGAAAACATATGAAGGACATGTGAATACCGTGGGAGATAAAAAATCATGGGATATACCACAAAATGTACAATCTGAGATCACAAAATCTCCCGATGTAGAGATTTTACAAGGAAGAAGACAAAAAAGAGGCATATACCTGTGACTGAATCAGTACCATTCAAGTCTACCAAATGCAGTCGATGTAAACAAGTTGGGCATAACAGAACATCTTGCTTGTCTTCTCCAGCACCTCATCCATATTCAAAGAAACACACTGAAAAATACTCCAACCTTCAATAGTCCTTTGTCTGAATTTAGACTTTTATTATTGTATGACATATTTGAAATGTGATTTTTTTAATAGGAATAAAAAAATAAGAAGCTCTTGGACTATTTTATATACTGCTAAAGTACAAATCACTTATTTTTATTGCACAGACTTACAGGTTTAGTTGCATTTTAAAAAAGTACGCAATGACTTCTGCGAGAAAAAACTTTAGGTTATGTGAAATACATATCCTTAACACAAACACACACACACATACACACACTCTCACACACATACACATACGCGTATAACACACAAAAGAAAGGCATGTACAAACAAAATCTTCAGCATCTCTAAGCTGAAACTTCAGCATATTCATTAATGAATATGCTGAAGTAAACAAAAAAGCACATCATAAAAACATAAAAAAGAATTACAAAAACTAAACATAAAAACCAACTAAGAAATATAAAGCAAATACCAACAAATAACAAGGATAGTGCAATAGAAAGGTAAGAAGAAAAAGGATGAGAATTACATTGATACAAAAAGAGATGAGAACAACATACAAAGTACAAACAAAAACATCAGCTCTCAGGGCTGAAGTTATACAAAATGAACTTAAAAACTTCAGCTCTCTGGGCTGAAGTAAACAAAAAAATACAACATTAAGACATAAAAAAAGGATTACAAACACTAACAATCACCACCACCACCACCATCATCATCATCACAGTACTCCTCAATTTCTCTAAATATCTCTTCATCATCAGTATCGGAGATAACTATAGGGTAGTCGGGCAAAAGACCACTGACTCCAAGGAGATCAATCTTCAACTTGTCGAATTCATCACGCAGCTGACTTTGTTCGACGATTACTCTGTCCATAAGAGAAAGAAGAGTCTTCAGGTTGTTTTGCAGCTTGGAATAGTCGTTCCATCTGGGAAACTGAAAACTATCAAACTGCTGCATAACCTTGTCGAACGAGGTTGAATAATCTCCACAACTACGTTCCAGGTTAAGCCTGTTCTGGAATGATTCATTGGCAAAGAACTGTGGCCTGATTCTCTCCCAATCAATCTTTATTTGATCCCACAAAAGCATAAGATTAGCCATCGATTTGTTATTGTACCACTCACACTTCAAAGTCTCCCACTTCTACATGATTTCATCAAAATTAGGCTTCCTACTTCCGCTTCCATTAGACATTCTTTCTTTAACAAAAGCTGAAAGACTAAGGATGAATATAAATTTAAAGAAATATGATAGAAGTCTATGAATGACTATGAAATTTTCAAGTGAAGTGATTGTTAATATAGACAAAGAGTTCACCTAATCCATTTAATATCTATAAATGTAAAAGTAACTTTTCAGGTGTTTTTACTGTTTTACGTTCAGAGAAATTGAATGAAACAAGATAAGTAGGTGGTAAAACAAGTATGTGGTAAATGCAAAAAGAAATGTAACTTCAGCCCTAATAAGCACACAGTTTTTCTATAGTAAAAAAATAACTTCAGCCTGAAAAATAACTTTTTGGATCATTTACTATATGGTCAAACAAATTTAAATGAAAGATGAAGTAGGTGACAAAATACAAAAAGTAGATAGTAAATGCAAAAAAGATAAGTATCAACTTAAAAAAAATACCAAAACATGCTGAAGTTTTTGTCATAAGCTTTTTCAAAAACTTCAGCCCAATGTGCTGAAGTAATTTAGTTCATTTATAAAACTTCAGCACATAATAAGCTGAAGTTTTTCATCGTGCATTCAATATTTTTGTTGTAAATGCTTTTTCAACAACTTCAGCTCAATGTGCTGAAGTTAGTTAGTTCATTTCTGAAAACTTCAGCACTTGATGAGCTGAAGTTTTTATCCTGGACTCGATATTTTTTGTTGTAAAGCTTTTTCAAATAACTTACGCAGAAAAAGCTTAAGTTTTTGTCCTACATTTGACACTTTTGTTATGACTTTTAACCAAAACTTCAGCTTAAAAAACAGAAGTTATTTACTTCATACTTAAGTTTAGCATATTTGAATCAATCCAAGTATACTAAAAAACTAATTAATGCGAATAGAACAAAAATTTAAAAGACATCACACAAATCACACAAAATAATGTATATTCACACAATCCAATTTTGTTTTCGCTTACATCCTTGAAAAAAAAAGAAAAAATTAGTTTTTTGTTTATAAGTTATTCTCTATTCAAAAAATTGACAGAGTGTCTTCATATTCGCCATAGTCATGTCCTAGTTGCTCTTATTGGGTTTCTTAACAAAATTCCATGAACCTTCACTATGTCTTCAACTGATTCACAAAAGCGGCAATATGAGCACCTTTCTTTACCACCTTGTATGGACCTCTGAATTACATTTGCCATATTATTGCATTTTCCACATATGTGCATCTGTGAGGGCTCACTAAGTGTGAAAAGCCGTTCATGCAAATTCGCTGTAGCACCATGAGCTATAAGACAGTCACCCTCTATTTTACCAAATTTAATTCCACCAAAGCGTTTTCTGTCACACACAGGTTGACAAAGTTTAGTACTATGATTTTTTTACCAACTCCCGTCTTCTTTCATAAGAAAAAATAAGAAAATGTTGGCAAAGACATGCTTACTGGTGTGCAGCTGGGAATTCGTGGGAAGCAAAGATAATGAAGGAGAAGTCCAAAAATCTTCATATGTGACGGAGAGTGGCCACATCAAATACTCGAGCCCCGAGACAATTTTACTAAAAGTTATATTTTTGTCAACTAGTAAAAAGAGCAAATTGTCCAGAAGCTCGAGTGTTTGATCTGGCCACTCTCCTTCACATATGAAGTATTTAGACTTTTCCTTCATTATCTTTGTTTCCCATGAACTCACTGCTACACCCAATAAGCATGTCTCTGCCAATATTTTCTTGTTTTTTTTAATATAAATTTAAAGAAATATGATAGAAGTCTATGGATGACAATGAAAATTTTCAAGTGAAGAGATCATTAATATAGTCAAAGAGTGCACCTAATCAATTTAATATCTATAAATGCTAAAGATATTGTTAACTATTTTTTTTTCCCCAGAGAAATTGAATGTAACAAGATAAGTAGTTGGCAAAACAAGTAAGAGGTAAATGCAATAAAAAAATAGCAAAAAATAAGGCCACAAAAAGTAGGTGATATAGGTGATAAATGACAAAAAGTAGCTAGAAAATGCAAAAAAGATAAGTATCAAGTTAAAAATATAGCAAAACATGCATGTTTGATTTAAAAGTTTTGAAAAAACTAGAGAATGCATGTCAAAAACTTCAGCACGGTTAGGCTGAAGTGTTAGCAAATAAGCTAAAAACTTCAGCATTTTAGTATGAATAAAGCCGAAGTTTTCCAAATTATAGTACAACAACTTTACTATAAAAAATAAGTTAAAATTTTAGGAAATACAGTTGAAAACCAATTCAAAAAACAAACTTAATAACTTACTTCATCCGCAAGATCAGAGTTAGGATCCATAAGCTCGGTAAAGAATGATTTTCGAATATCAATTCCAGCTAATCTGAATGGATTGGAATCATATTCACTGGCATCCATCTCCAACCACTCTATAAATCTTAGCATCAATCCACTGTCTTTATTAACATAATGGAAGGGACACCATCGTATATTCTTTCCTACTTTCCAATCTTGCCCCCTTTCCTTTCGTTTATGAACTACGTAAGGAGATCTCAACCAAATACTCTCCATACGAATCCTTTTCCCTTTTTTTTTTTCTGGTTTTCCTTTTGCTTGCTCTTCCTGCTGTTCCATCACAACTAACTGCCGTTGTTCACCAGCAGGGAGAGAAACCACAACCATAGTGGCGGATACTTGATCAACTCCCTGCTGTTCACGACGTTCTTGTCTCTCTTCACGAACAACAACAACAGTAGAATTACCTTCTGGATTAGTCCCTTGTGTACTACCAAGTGAAAATGAACATAAATTGAAGTTGGGGATATCACTGGTGTCACACATAGGAGAACCGGAAATCTTCCTTCTCTTAGGATTTGGAAGAAGTTGCGATGCATCAGATGATATCTGCAAAACCAAGGAAAATATAAACATAAATAAAACTGATACAAAACACACATTAGGCAAAAAAATAGCTTGTAATCGAATTGCAGAAAATAACTATCTGGTCTAAGTGTTGAGACATAGATGGTGTTTGCATTCCAACAAATCCATTTCCTTTACCTTCAGATATGCCTGTATCTTCATGCGAAAAAAATAAAAAAAATATAAATAATACTGACTAAATTTTATAAAATAATACCAACACACTTCACACCTATCTGTGAGCCAACATGTGTGAATAAATGTATTTCTCCTTTTTGATATAGCTGCATAAGCTTACCAAATTCTTTTTGAGCTGCCTCGAGTCTTTCTGAAAAATCATTCAAAAACATAACAAAGAAAATAAAATATGTAAAGTTTCAAACTGTAAAAAATATACTTCGATCAAATGTAATAAATTCATGATCTATAGAATACCTTGACGTTTGTCTTCCGTTGTGGTTTCTCCAGGCTGCATAACTTTCTCGATATCAGCATTTCCATCTTCATTCAATTGTGCACCAACGTCGAGGAGTATTGAAGTATTGTCTGGAAGGTTTTTCTCAACTCTACCTTCATTTAATTCAGCATCATCAGAGATTTTTTGAGCTGTGTCAATTGAAGCACAACTAGTTTCAACTTCCATTGCATATTCATAAAGAGGGGGAATAGATCAACTAGTTTTTCTATATATATAACATAGTAAAAATTTATACCTATAGTGAAAATTTCACTACAGGACATTATCAAAAAGATCAGTTAAAACTTCAATCTCTAAGAAGGCTGAAGTTTGACAGTTACAAAAACAAAAACTTCAGCTCTAGAGCTGAAGTTCGACAAGCACAAAACAAAATCTTCAGCTGATGTTTTGTTTCATGTTTTGTGTTTTTTTGTTATATATTTTTATGAACTATTATAAACTTCACACTTTATACCTGTAGTAACAATTTCCTGCATATCACCACCTAAAATTTCCTTGCAAATAGCTAGTGCTCCATCAAACAAATTGCCCTATCCAATATCGCTTTCTAAAGAACAACTCGATGCATGTTTTTCAGTACCAACAACTTGATCATCTGCACCTTGTTGTTGAACATGTTCATCGCATTCACTATCCGCTTCCTTACGTGTAGCATTATCATCTGCGACTTTACGCGATAGATCATGAGCAACATGTTCTTCAAATTGATTATCTGCACATTGCTTGCTTCCAACATTCTCAGTTTCTAACTGTTCTTCATCATTTCCATTTCTGCTCGATATATCAGCATTGGAACGTTCCTCTTCAACTTGTTTCTGAACATGTTGATCGCCTTCAAAAGCTGCTTCCTCACGTGTAGCATTTACATCTGCAACTTTATCTGATGCATCATCAACAACATTAATATCCGATGGAGGTTCGTAACAGTCGATCACCCTATCATATTCTTGATAGTTACTCAAATCAAAATTGTCATCGTCCATTTCATTTGATTTGTTGACAATCTTAAACAACTGTTCAAACTTCTCATCGAAATATTCCTAGAAAAAAAATTACTAACAATGATTAATCTGAATAACATCAGCAGAAATAAAAAGACTTCTCTATAAATTAGCTTACCTTCACTTTTACAAAACCCGCATCAACAATAGCAGATCGCTCATCCTTTTAAACTTATCGAAAACTTCGTTCACGATCGTGCTTCTTTCTTTTTCTGCATGCCTTTGAACCTCCGTCGTTAACCTCTAGAATAGATACACAACAAAAATTCAGATATAGAAGAAGACTTCAGCTCAAAAACATGTTGTACTTTTACAAAAACAAAACCAAAAAACTTCAGATCAAAACTTACAGAACATATTGTCTCAAGTAATTCATTGTCATCAAAGTCAGATGTAGAACGGGTAGAACGACTCTGGGTACGAGATGATTCACCAATAAAAGGAGTTCGATTCGGTTCTTTTGATCGACTCCGACTAGTGGTGATTCACTAATGACATGAATTCGATTCGCTTCTTTTGATCGACTCATAGTACGTGGTGATTCACCAGTTGAAGGAACTGCATTAACTACCTTTGAACGAATTAAAGGCATTGAATTCAATTCCTCTTTTGTAGGAATTATATCCAATACCCTAAAGTCGTGATATCTCTGTTTAATACAAAAAAGTATATTATGAGGAGAAAAAAACTAATACATCAACATATTAACACAAAGACAAAAAAAAGTAACTTTCTTCATGATTACTGAACATATGATAAAGTTCAGGAAATTTAGGCTCTCCCACACATACATAACGTAATATCCTGGGAACCTGAGGGGTGTCAAGGTACTCATCCTCTCTTATATACCTCTCCCAAACATCTGGGAAGTGCTCATAGAACCAAGCACATAACGGATATGGAAATCCACCAAGTTTATACTCAGTTGTATGTAATTTGTTCTGCTTGTCCAATGCATGTTTCAGTGAATAAATGAGCTTCTCATAAGCCACATTACCCCAAGGATATTCAGCACAAACCTTATCATCTTCAAAAATAGATGCATACTCCTCCATCACACATGACTCGGTATTTTTCCCAAACAAAATAGACTCTACAACAAGAATTTCCATAAGCTTAACAACATCAACATCACTCTCGCATACGTGTACGTGATTCACAATATTCTTTAGAATTTCATTGTGAGTCATAAAACTTCGAATATCCTTCAAAGTCACACCCTTGGACTTACCAAAATACCGCTTCAGAATATTGCTCTCTCGATTAATTGGTTTTTCAACATTATGTGTTGTGATCCGCAAACCACACATAATGTGAAAGTCTTCAAGGGTAAAGGAAACATCATGACCAAAAATCTTGAAACTAATGGAGTCTCGATCATTGGTGAATATTCGAGAAAGACACAGACAATGAACCAACTTCATGCTGCATTGGAAATTCTCCATAGCCATAATGTATCGAAATGTACCATTATTAAGCTTATCCCATTGTGTAGGAGTCAAGAAAGTTGCAATTAATTTCTTCAAATCATGGTTCCTCTTCTAGTAACCCTTACAGTTAAACCAATCTCCAAACTCAAAATATCTTTGCCCTGGTCTTGTAGGTGGAGGAGCAGGGATATAAAGACCTGGGGGTATTATAGGTTGTCTAGGTGCTTTAGGTGCTTTGCCTACTTTAGCTGCATTAGGAGCCATCTGTTCAAAAAAAGTAAAAGTTACAAAAAATAGCTTCAGGACATTATAAAAAAGATCAGTTAAAACTTCAATACCTAAGAAGGCTAAAGTTCGACAGTTACAAAGACAAAAACTTCAGCTCTAAAGCTGAAGTTCGACAGTTATAAAACAAAAACTTTAGCTCTAGAGCTGAAGTTCACCAGTAACAAACATAAAAAATTCAGCTCCTTAAGCTGAACTTCACCAGTTACAAACATAAAAACTTCAGCTCCTAAAGCTGAACTTTACCAGTTACAAACACAAAACATTCAGCAAAAAAACATGTTGTAGTTTTGACAAAAAAAAACACAAATTCTGTTTATCGAAGGTATCATTGAACTATTATAAAACAAATAATACTACAGCTCTAAAATAGTATCATATATTTAACTCTCAAAATTTTTAAATACTCGTTCAGAAAACCTAAATATAGAATTTTCATCAATAACATAAACACTCGTTCAAAAAACCTAAAAACACAATCGTAAAAGTAAAACTAATGCACTTATCAAACTAAACCCTAAGAAAATATTTTATCATAAATACATGACTATCAAAACCAAAACCAGAAATTAAATCGTAAAATAAAACCCAGAAAGTTATTGCAATGTACCTGTGATTAAATCGTTATGTGGGAACAATGACGACTAGCAGTTGAAAAATCAAAACAACAACGAAAACCGTTTGATTTCAGAGAATAACAAATCAACAAACACAAATAACGGGAGTGAGAGACAGAGACAGTAGAGAACTAGCGTATACTTGGAGAGAAAGTAGTCTTTTAATAAAGAAGGGCAAAATAGTGTTTTCAAATGGCTTTTAACAAAAAAATAGGTACGAGTGCAAACAGAAAGACAAAGAAGGTACAGGTTAAAAAGGGGCGTCCAAATAGGGCGCCCCGTGCAATTTTTACGAAGATATGGACTTGAAATTCAGTTTGGGCCGAGAATTCAAAGGATTATTTGGGAGAAATTAAAAAATAGCCAGATTTATAAGTAGTAATTGAAAAATAGCCACAGTTTCAAAATTAATCAAAATTTAGCCACTTTTTATGTAAAGATAAATCTGAATGAAAACACTGTTCAAAATCCGGAAAATATTTCAGCATAATATACTGGTCCAGCATAATGTGCTAGAAGTTCATACACATGTGCTCCAATCTCCAGTATATTATGCTAGAACTTTCCGTGTGTTGGAGTTCCAGCATAATATGTTGGAAGTTCATACACAGGTGCATCATTCTCCAGTATATTATGCTGGAACTTTTCGTATTGCAGCAAAATAATGGCTATGTTTCAATTACCCGTCAGAAAACTGGCTTGCTCGTGCTATTTTTTGAATGAGAAAATGACATTTAGAGCCCATTTAAAGACTTAATGACCAAAATGTTTCCCTTTTTGAAAAACAAACAAAACATGCTCCTTTTGAAGATTTTGACCCGATGTTGTCCCTTCCTTTCTATGTAGAGTCTTAGGCTTTAGCTAGGGGTGCAAAAACTAACCCAAACTCATTTAACCCGGACCCAAACTACCCAAGTTTTAATGGATTTGGGCAAGAACAATTTTAAAAATAGGTTGTTTTGGGCTAGCTTAAGTTAACCCATCAAAAATCATCAGCTCAAATGGATCTATGATGATGTCCAACCTTGACCCATGGAAATGCTCAATCTTAGAGTTCTACATTGACCCAAGTGCTGGAAAATATTTTCTAATTTTTCCATGTTTGTTGGTATAAATGTTTGAAAAACATTTTCTTTATGAATTCGTTCTTCTCCAATTGGAGGAAAATATTTTCCTTGTCAAGAGAGGGGAAACTATTTCTCAAAACTCGTTTTCAACATTTTCCATCTCTACCAACTCACACCACCCACCCATCTCCCTTACCCCTACCCCTACCCAACCCTTACCCACATCCCAACCTCGCCCCCACTCTCATCCACCCATCCCTACCCCTGACCCTCCACCCTAAATATATGAAAATATGATTTAGAGTATTTTATTTTTAATCTCTCTCTCTCTCTAAAACGTTCACCTCTCCATCTCCCTAATGTTCACCTGCTAACGATGCTCATCTCCATCGCCGCTCAATAGCAGGCGAGGCACAGGTAAGTCCCCCCCTCCTTTCTCGTCCCTTCTCCCTTTCTTTTCTCTTTTCCCCTCTCTTGATTTTCTTTCTCTCTCCTCCTTTTTCATTGTCCTTTCCTCAGGTGTGACCGGCGCCGGCAGATTTCCGGCGAACACCGGCGATGGCGATTTCCCCTTCGAGTTCTTTTCCCCTCTTCTATCTTCCTCTCTTTCCCCCTCATCTCTCCTTTCTTTACCCTACACCTTCTCCCCTCTCTATTTTCACCCATATATCTCTTTCCTCCATTCTTTCTTTCTCCTCTCTTTCTTCCCTGCTACTCCTCCCTTTTGCTTTCCTGTTTAACTTTGCTACCCACTATACAATGGCAGTAGAGGCAGCGGGACTATCTTTTTCTTTTTTCGTCTCTTCCTTTTCTTTGTCCAGGTCAATCAGAATAGAGCTTAGGGTTCACGGAGGCGACGATTTCAGCAGTTGCACCTAGCGGCAGTGGTGGTACGTGGCGGTGGGTGCATCAAGTCATATTTCTAGGTTCTTTCCATCGGGAGTTGGTACCTCCCGCTTTCTTGTCTCTTTCTTTATGTTAGTTAAATTGTGACTATTTAGTTAGCATCACTTTAAGCATATTATTAGAGCATTTGTAGTTGCTACCCGTTATTTTCTAGTTTGGGTATGTGTTAGTGTTTTTCGGAGTTTGTCGTAGGCATAGTGGTTATGGTCTGGGATGGTAGAGTAAGGTCATGTCCTCGAAGGGTACAGGGGGTGAGAAGGGGGTGGGGAGGGGGTCAGTGGATGGGACGAGAGGCACGGAGGGTAAGGGGAAAGAGGGAGATTGTAGATTGAGGATAGGGTCTTAGAACATAGACACGCTGACGGGTAAGTCTATTGAGCTGGAAAAGATTCTCCAGTAGAGGAAGGTTAATATAGCTTATGTCCAGTAGACTAGGTGGGCATGGTCGAAGGCGAGGAATGTGGACGGGTATAAGTTGTGGTACTCTAGAGTCGCGAGAGGTAAGAATGGAGTGGGTATTTTGGTGGATAGGGATCTTAGAGAGTCTGTGGTGGAGGTTAGGCGAGGGAACAATAGGCTAATATTTATTAAGTTTGTGATTGGTGAGTGCACCCTCAATGTAGTTAGCGTTGTCGCGCCCCTTTTTCCCTCTGCGAAGAAATTTTGGGTTCCGACATCTATGGGGGTAATAACTCCTTTCCTTTTGGGAATTGGGCATTTGAAGAGTCGCCATCTAACGGATTATGGTGCGTTAGGGCACCTAGATCTATTAACCCTTGGATTGGTTTGCATTACCAGAGATTTAGGGTAATGGCTCGAAATAACCTTGAGGGGAAGGTGTTAGGCACCCCTCTCGGTCCACAATGGTGGATCCCGGCCGAACTTATACGTATGAATTAGTCCTTTAACAAATAATTAGTTGAAACAAATAATTGCAAATAAAGCATGTTGGACATTGTATGACTCAGATAATAAGACAAAGGATTTGAACAAGCTGTGTACATAAAAAATGAAGTTTTAAGCGAAAGGAATTTGGAAAAGAGGGGTCCTAGGTTGGTTAACCTACAGGATCACCCCACGCAATGTCCGATAAACACTCCTCAATGAGGGGCTACACGTGACATTAACGCATAGTCATCATATCCCTTTCTACCCTTCCCACCCCTTAGCGGTTATTAAAGCGAGTGTTGTTTAACGATCTCTATTGCGTGTTGTTACCCGTTCTTTCTTAATGGTCCTGGAGGAAATTAAGACTTCTACCTATGGGCAGTTCTAGACAGACCCTTAAGGTTTAAAAGGAGAAAATACTGGGCGACAGGCAAGAACAAATAGGACTTTAGCACATAAGGCAGAAAAGAAGCAATTAGAGGCTCAGGTTTACCTCCACAAATAATTCACATAAGCAGCACGAATAAAACACAAATAAGGGCAGTATTATTAAACAGGATCCTAAGGCATGATGTCTAGGCAGTTTATTTTATAAACTCAGAAGTAATGGGCCTATCAGTTTGCCTACTGATTTTAAGCATGTTAACCATAAAACATTGAACACATAAAGAGGCAGTCTCCAATTTTATAAAAATTTGATTACCTAGGGCTTGCCTAGGCGTGGGATCATGCACAAGATTTACCAGAGTTATTAAAAATGGTTTAGAAGTTATTATTCCTCAAGTATGTTGTTCTAAGAGTTGTGAATCTGCGAATACATGGAGTTATTACCAATCTATTTTAAAACAGTAGAATCAGAGGTGATACCATTTTATGTCCTTTTTCATGCATCAGTAGTTTAACTAGGTGTGACCGAGCGAGTATGAACGAGATCCTAAAACAGGGTATCTAATATGCACATGTAAAAATGCAGAAAATTTTTTGAAGCATGATTTCTAAATGCACAGAGAGTTACATCATTGTTAAGCATGATTTCCAGATGCATAGGAGCAACAATTTAGTGTTAATGTTGTTATTTAGACTAGAAGTAGGATTTCTAAGTGATAAATAAGGTCAAATGAGATGCTGAAGCAGTAAACCTAAAACATGATATCTAATGCATGACATGCTTTTAATGTGTTGGTCCTAGACATGGATTCTAATGCGCATATAGGAAATGTAAACCTAAGGCATGGTTTCTACCCATTGATATTGATAACATATATAACTACCCTCCCCTTTTCACTAGCCACCCCCAATATTCGTTTACAAATAATTATTACAGACCAGCTGAATAAATTGCATAAATAGATAAAAATAAAAGAAGAAGTTACAATATAGGGAGCCTAAAGCAGGCCCAAGTGATTTTACCAAGCCTCCAATAGCCTCAAATGCCAAATTCCATAGACAATATCATTGTCTAGGTGCGTCAGAGTTTCCTAAGGATCTCAAGGATCCCGGGCAGTGCTTATACCTAGACTTTATGACCAGAACTGAGTAAGTGCAGTGTGGAAGAGACAAATCCAGTGTATCAGAGTTCAGAGGGATCTCATAGGGATCCCAAGGCAGTCACACACTGGAAGGGCAGAACTTAAGGACCTAAGAGTAGAGTGAGAGTGCTTGACATGGTTTTGAAAAGGTTTAATAGGAAAGCAGTATTTTAAAAGACTCAGTAGTTTTATAAATAGGAGGGTTTTTTAGTAAAACAGTTTTAACAAGAGTTGTGTAATCAAACAAACAACAGATCAAACATATAGCCAAGACAGATTCAGCAACACTCAAATAACAATCCTTCACACAGGGGTGATGGGAATTGGGGACACATAGAGCACATAGTATACAGGAGCATGGCAGTTCTTGTGGTTTATAGGATTAGGGGATAGCTAGTGGTAATGTAAACATGTCAATTACATGTTGAATAACAGAACCAAAGATAGAAACAAATTAAAAATATGATGAACTAAAGCAGTAAAAGAAATATATTGGTTTTAGGACTTGAATTGAAATCAGAACATACCAGTAAAGAGATAGTAAACACAAAGTGAAGAATAGGAAAGCACAATAATTAGCCTTGGCTTACAGCCGGCTAACTCAAAATAATAGCAGGTAATCAAAGAGATAGAGCAGAAAAGTTTTGAGTGTGAGAGAGTTTGAACTAATGTGTTCGTGTCTGACTATTAATAAGAGAGTAAAGCATATATATAGTAGTTTGAAACTAGGTAAAATAAGGCAAGAATCACAATTGTATAGTAATTATGGAACTTAGAACCAATTAGAGCAAAATCAGTACAAGTACTACCTTAATTAAGGGAATCAATTCAAACGGTAAGAACAAGTAGCAAATAAGGAAAGAAATCAATATGTAACTGGAGCATAACAGACAAGGAAATAATTCAAACATAGTAGGCACAGAGTAAACAATTAGGGTTATGTTCAGAAAATTCTAATTTAGAAGATAGTCGGTAAGAATCAAGTAACCATGCAGACAAGGTAAGGTAAAGTTAGTTTAGGCAAGCAAATCAATCATATTGAGTAGGAAGGTAAGAATCGAATGTTTAAAGGAAAGTTTTCAAATCAAACCAAGAAACAGGGAATTCAGAATCAATCAAAGAGAAAGTCATGAAAAGAGTTAGCATTTAGCATATAAATAAAGTAAGACATGGATAGTCAAGAGTCGACATACAACTCTAGCAAACATGAAAGTTAAACAATACTGATTCAATGAGAAAGAGGCAAGTCTTGAACAGTCAAGATGAATTCAAGCACATAGAATCAGTGTAAGTTTAGGCTGAGAAACTCAGTAGAAACATATCAAGGCAAGATAGTCACGAGAAATCACAGAAACTCAAAAATGAGAACCGGTCAGTCATGCTAATACACAGAACCAAACGAAGAACCCTAAAAATTAGGGCTTTCAGAATAGACGAGTTAAGAAGTAGTAGACTCATAGAATCTTTCAAAATATGTAGGAAATAGAAGTTTAAGCACAAAGAATCAGTTAGACAAGGTTTTAAAAAGAAGTTCCGAAAATCCTGATTTTAGAAGAAGATGAAAAACACTTGAAATCACATAATTCTTGTAAAGAACCTTAAGGATAGTGTAAAACATTCAAGAAACAAACTTAAATCATCCTAGATCTGTATAGATCTAGGAGGTGTAGAAAAGAAATTAGGGTTTCGAAAGAAACCTATATAGAGATGAAGAAACCTATCTAGAATCCCAAGGATCGTAGAAAATATAGAATGATTTCACTTGAAATCACACTGGAATAGTCAGGAACAGGCAGGAGATGAACCCTAGATGCAAGTCGGCATGGCCCTGGGCCCTTGAGGGCCTTAGAGAAGGAAAGAATGGCATGAGAGAAGCCATTGGAGGCATAAGAGACAATGGGAGGTCACCGGAGATGACCGGAGATGGGAGGTCGGCATTTGAAGATTAAGGTTGGGTTGAGAGTGTTTTGAGAGTAGAGAGGATCTTAGGGCGGCGGGTGCATGGAAATGATTAGGGTTGGGGGTTGTTTGGATTAAAAAAAGGTAAGTTTTAACGAGGGTCATTGATCTTTTAAATCAACAGTCATGATCTGATGGGGGTCTTGGGTCGGGTAGGTGTATTTAGAACCTGGTTCAGGTAATTGGATCAGGAATTAGGCTGGTGTATTGGGTTGAATTGAGGCTGAAATTGAAATACAATTTGGCTAAGTTTTAAATAACCAATTCAACCCTATATAATTTATAATAAATAATAAATGATTTCTAAAAACAATATTCGTGTACTAAAATGATTTAAATAGCTATTTAATATTTTAAAAATATAGAAGATTATTTTATGCACAAAAAAATGTAATTATGCATTAATAGGGCTAGTATTGCAAATTTATGCAAATTAGCTTAAAAAATACAAATGCAATTATAAAAATGCACTAAAAATATTTTAACAATATTTTGGAATAAATACAGAATTTAGATGGCTAAATCACCACAAAAAATAATTTAAAGGATAATTATTAGAGATTTTATGAGTAAAAAAGGGGGAAATAAATCAATTTGAAGCCTTTAAAAATATAGAAAAAATTATAAAACTTCTTATGCATGCTTATATATGCATATATTCTATTTTGAAAGTAATTTTATGTATTAAAAATATATAGGAAAAATTAAGTATCAACAGTTGCCTCTCTTTACCTGGGAAGGATGAAGGAGTTTTCGGGTAAAGAAATGATGGCCAATTTTGACCGGGCGGGATGTTTTGAAAGACAGAGGCCAGACTCCGGTCTTTGAGTTGCCTACATATCCCTGGCTTTACAGGAATCAGGCCATGTGCAGTTCTGGATTCATCAGCGGAATATGCCGATGAAATTATTGCAAGAACGGACAAGCGATGCAGAAGTGGCTATGGTGAGCGGTTAAGGTTCGGGACAGTTGAAGGAGCTGGAGCGAGATCGATCTTGCTAGGATAGCGGTTGCTTACTGGTTATCTACAGATAAAAGATGCTACAAACATGTATTTGCGAAAATTTAAACATGATGCAGATTCCCTTTGGACCATGAAGGTTATCTTTGGACGGTTAAAGATGACGTCCTTGGACCATGATGTTCTGGGCCATGAATTGTTTAGTGAGGGATTTGCAGGCCATGAAATGATGTTCTCGGGCCATAACAATGGTGCCTTCAAACCATGACGCCCTTGAATAATGATATGCAAATTTGAGGGATCCTTAGGCTATGACATGGTGTCTTTCGGCTATGAGGATGATGCATTTTAGACTATGACGCCTTTGGATAGGTTGGCGATATTTTAGCCCATGATATGCAATAGTCATGATGTTATCAAGACAAGGTTTAGTCTTGTGAAATGGAGGGCAGAGCTTAGCCGGATTGAAAAGCAAATAAATAGTACTAGAAATAGAGCATTATTCGTGCAAAGAGGGACATTGCTGAGTCCCATGCAGATGGGGAGGCAAGGATTAGCCTCATGCAGGTAGGGTGAAGGCAAGGATTAGCCTCATGCAAGTATGGAGGCAAGTATTAGCCTCATACAAATAGGGAGGCAAGGATTAGCCTCATGCAAGTAGGGAGGCAAGGATTAGCCTCATGCAAGTATGGAGGCAAGGATTAGCCTCATGCAAATATGGAGGCAAGGATTAGCCTCATGCAAGTGTGGAGGTAGGGATTAGCCTCATGCAAATATGGAGGCAAGGATTAGCCTCATGCAAATAGGGAGGCAAGGATTAACCTCATGCAAGTATGGAGGCATGGATTAGCCTCATGCAAGTATGGAGGCAAGGATTAGCCTCATGCAAGTGTGGAGGCACCCTGCCTCATGAAAGTGTGGAGGTAGGGATTAGCCTCATGCAAATAGGGAGGCAAGGATTAGCCTCATGCAATAGGTAGGCAAGGATTAGGCTCATGCAGATATGGGGGACAGGGATTAGTCCCATGCAAAGAACGAGTAGCAAATAAGAGTGGTGTGTGTCTTAGCTGGAGATATATTCAGGGTCTGATGGCCAGATGGATAATGAATTTTCTTTGTGTATATATGTTTGCGAGTGTTATCGTTACGTTAAATGTGCCTGCATTCAAAGAAAAATTGTAAGTTTTGTGGGGGGAGTTTGGTTCGTGCTTCTATCCGCTGGCCTTGCTTTGCTCCATCCTGGAAACCCCTTTTGAGTTTCCCTAGGTAACACCAGACTGTTATAGAAATAGAGTTTTTTGAAAAATACGCAATTGTTGATAAAAATAGAGTTATTTCAGAAATATATTGATACATTTAGATGAACGAGTGACTGTAACACGTCTCAAAGGCATTGCAGCTCTCTTATGTCAGAATTTTGAGGGTCCTCCTCAAACTTCTGCCCCAGTTTAGTAGATGATCCTTCGACTGTTTGCGGATAATAGGCCTTGCTAAATCTTCTTTGGAATTTTGAGAATCTTTCTCAAAATTCTGCCCTAGTTTCTTAACCAATTTCTGATTTTCTGGAATGTGCTGGCGTCGGCGGGACTTGTTCCTGAATTTTGAGGACCCTCTTCAAAATTTTGCCCCAGTTTCTGATCTTGGGGGAAATGAAAATTTTATTATTATATGACCGAACCCATAAGGCTGCCTACATATCCCCTCTTAAACAGGAATCAGGTCAAGCGTAGTTCAATTACATCAAATGAGAAATGTAAAATAATCTAAGCATAGTATCTCTTAACTGCGTCTGAATTGATTGGTTTTGGCCAGACTTCTCCGTCCATTTCTGCAAGTATGAGTGCTCCTCCTATCAGAACCGTATGAACTATGTACGGACCTTGGCAATTGGGAGAGAATTTCCCTTTGGCTTCATCTTGATGTGGGAAGATTTTCTTCAATACGAGCTGCCCTGGTGAGAACTGTCTTGGTTTGACCCTTTTGTTGAAAGCTCTAGACATTCTGTTCGGGTAAAGTTGGTCGTGACATACTGCATTCATCCTTTTTCCATCGATAAGGGCCAATTGTTCATAGCAACGTCTTATCCACTCTGCGTCGCTGAGTTCAGCTTCCTGTATTATTCTTAAAGAAGGAATCTCCACCTCGACGGGGATGACATCCTCGGTACCATAAACCAACATGTAGGGAGTTTCCCCGGTTGATGTGCGAACCATAGTGTGGTATCCCAATAAAGCAAAAGGTAACTTCTCATGCCATTGTTTGTGGTTCTCTACCATTTTCCTTAGTATCTTCTTGATGTTTTTGTTGGCGGCTTCTATGGCTCCATTCATTTGAGGTCTGTAGGTTGTGGAATTCTTGTGCTTGATTTTTAAAGTTTCACACATAGCTTTCATCAGATCATTTTTGAGATTGGCTGCATTATCAGTAACAATGGATTCAGGAACACCGAATTGGCAACAATTCGATCCTTGACAAAATATGTGACAACTTTCTTGGTTACAACTTTGTAGGATGTGGCCTCTACCCATTTTGTGAAGTAATTAATGGCTATCAGAATAAACCCGTGTCCGTTTGAAGCAGTGGGCTCAATAGAACCAATAACATCCATTCCCTAGGTGGCGAATGGCCAAGGTGAGCTTGTTGCATTGAGCTCGTTTGGCGACACTTTTACCATATCGGTGTGAACCTGGCATTGAAAGCACTTGCAGACATACTGGATGTAATCTGTTTCCATGGTCATCCAAAAGTAACCGGCCCTAAGTATCTTCTTAGCCAAGATGAAGTCATTCATGTACGGGCTACAGGTCCCAGCATGTATGTCCTCAAGCAGCTTGGAAGCTTCCTTTGCGTCAACACACCTTAGTAAACCCAAATCAGGAGTTCTTCTGTACAAGTTCCCTCCGCTGTGGAAGAAGTGATTGGACAATCTCCGGAGTGTGCATTTCTGAGTGTGATTTGTATGCTCTGGATATTCTCCCTTTGACAGATACTCCTTGATGTCATGAAACCAAGGCTTTCCATCCGCTTCTTCTTCAACATGAGCACAATATTCTGGCGGGTTATGGATCCTCACCGGAATGGGATCAAATAATTCTTATCTGGAGGTTGTATCATATATGACAAAGTGGCCAATGCATCGGCAAACTCATTCTGAATTTTGGGCACATGTCGGAATTCTATCTCCGTGAACCTCTTTCTCAATTCCTGCACATGGTGCAAATATGGCAATATCTTGGAATTCTTAGCGGCCCACTCTCCTTGTACCTGGTGCACAAGCAAATCTGAATCACCGTTTACCAGCAACTCCAGAATGTTCATGTCGACTGCCATGTTGAGTCCTAGTATGTAGGCTTCATACTCTGCCATGTTGTTGGTGCAGGGAAATCTGAATTTAGCAGATACCGGATAATGTTGACCTGTTTTTGATACCAAAACTGCTCCAATGCCTACTTCTTTGAAATTTGCGGCTCCATCAAAGAATATCCTCCAACCGTCGTATGCTTCGGCAATGTCTTCTCCTACAAATGATACTTCTTCATCAGGAAAATACGTCTTCAAAGGTTCGTATGTTCCTCCCACCGAATTTTTAGCAAGGTGATCTGCCAATGCTTGTCCTTTAACCACCTTAACAGTATCTGCCACTTGGCCAACTTTCCAGTCGGCATGGGTTTCTGGAATATGTACCTCAGAGGGTCCATCCTGAATATGAGGTACGTAGTGTTGGCACAAAAGTAATGCCTCAATTTCTGAGCTGTCCAGGTCAAAGCACAACAAGTGCGTTCAAGCAAAGAGTACTGTGCTTCATAAGGTGTGAACTTCTTACTCAATTAATATATGGCTTGCTCTTTTCTTCCTATCTCGTCATGTTGTCCCAAAACACATCCGAAGGCTCCATCTAATATAGATAGATAGAGTAGCAAAGGTCATCCTGGTTCTAGCAGGACCGGAACTGGTGGTGTGGATAGGTACTCCTTGATCTTGTCAAAAGCTTTCTGATAATCCTCTGTCCAGCTTATTTCAGCATCTTGAAGATGGGTTCACATATACTGTGGATTGTGCTATGAAGTGACTGATATAGTTGAGACGTCCTAGGAAGCTCATAACGTCCTTTTTGCTCTTAGGTGGTGGTAACTCCTGAATAGCCTTGACTTTAGACGGATCCATCTCGATCCTTCGATGACTGACGATGAATCCCAATAATTTTCCTGCGGGAACCCCGAAGGCACACTTTGCAGGATTTAGTTTCAAATTGTACCTCCTTAGCCTGTCAAAGAACTTTCTCAGGTCTGCTATGTGATCTGCGGCCCTTTTGGATTTGATAATGACGTCGTCCACATACGCATCTATTTCTTTATGTATCATGTCATGGAAGATAGTTTTCATGGCTCTCATGTAAGTGGCCCCATCATTCTTCAGATCGAATGACATCATCTTGTAACAGTATACACCCCACGGTGTGATGAAATCTGTCTTCTCTGCATCTTTTTCATCCATCCAAATCTGGTGATAACCCGCAAAGCAATCTACAAAGGATTGGAGTTCATGCTTGGCGCAATTATCGATCAGGATATGTATATTTGGTAGTGGGAAGTCGTCCTTAGGACTGGATCTATTTAAATTCGATGGTCAACACCTACTCTAACCTTCCTATCCTTCTTCGGAACTAGCACAATGTTAGCTAACCAGGTTAGGTACTCAACCACCCTGAGAACTTTGGTTTTGATCTACTTGGTAACTTCTTCCTTGATTTTCAGGCTCATGTCTAGTTTGAACTTTCAGAGTTTCTGTTTGACTGGTGGACATATGGGATTTGTAGGCAACTTGTGAGCCACTATAGATGTGCTCAAGCAGGTCATGTCATCATATGACCATGCGAAAATATCCTCATACTCTTTTAATAAGCGAATGTACTCTTCCTTCTCTATAGGTGACAAGTGAATGCTAATGCAAGTCTCTTTGACGATCTTGGCGTCTCCCAAATTTACTGCTTCGGTCTCGTCCAAATTGGACTTAGGCTTATTCTCAAAGTTTTCAACCTCCCTAACAATTTCCTCGGGTATCTCATCTTCTTCATCTGAATCACTATTGTCATGTTGTGTTGCCTCATTACATGTCACAGTCACTGGTTCATTAGGAAAAGTAATAATAACACTAGGGACTCGGCGGGCTCGGGATGGTGTGACGGTCCAGTTCCTAAAAACAGATCCTTTCTTCATGGTCTGAATAGTGAGGTGTTCTTCCTCCTCCTCCTCAATTATAGCACTGCAGTCCATGTCTTCATCTTCCAAGAACAAGTTCTTTAAATCAGCTAGTGCTTCCTCTTCTGCGGTCCCCCATATCATATCAGCTTGATGAAAAGCTTGTTCCAAACGTGGCACTGGCTGCTCAAGAGGGTAATAGGGTCCATGCCATGGAGGCGACCAATTCCTATACACTTTCCATGTATACTGGTATCCGAGCCCAAAAGTGGTACCATGATTTTTCAGCTGTATCGGTTTAGTGATACCTTGGAGGTTCTTTCCCAACCCTTTGCCGGGTTCATATCTAGACCATGCCAATATGCTTTCTATTTTAATACTCCACCATTTGTCCTTTTTGACGGCGTTGACCCGTTCAATGTGATGATAGGTTTCTCCTCCTAGCCTTCTTCTGTGTCCAATAGCCGGGATGGTTTGACTAGTGTAAATAGGGTTACTCCCATTTTCGTGAATGATCACCTCTTGACGATTCCATTCGAATTTCACGGCTTGATGTAGTGTGGAAGGCACGGCTCCAGCGGCATGGATCCATGGTCGGCCCAATAGAAGATTGTATAAGGCTGGTATGTCAAGCACCTGAAACTCGACGTCGAACCAAGTTGGCCCCATCTGCAAGCAAAGATTTATTTCCCCGATCGTGGCCCTTTGGGACCCATCGAAAGCTTTCACATTCATGCTTCCTACCCATATTTCATGGAAGCCTTTCTCCACCTTTTTTAGAGTGTCCAATGGACAAATATTTAGGCTTTTACCTCCGTCAACCAAGACCCTGGCAATGAATTTGTCTTCAAATTGCACTATAATGTGCAATGCCCGATAGTGATTTAGCCCCTCAGGTGGTAGTTCATCTTCGTGGAAGATAATCTTATGACTTTCCAATACTTGCCCCAAAAATGTTGGCCATTTCTCCGCCAGTGATGTTATTGGGTACATAAGCCTCGCTCAACACTTTTATTAAAGCGTTCTTATGTGACTCTGAATTTTACAACAGTGACAGGATAGATATCTGTGCTGGGGTTTTGTTCAGATGGTCAACGATGGAATACTCCTTTGCATGTACTTTCCTCCACAGGTCATCTGGCCCTGTCTCAGTGACGAGCTCCCTGGTAGTGGCATCCTTGCTTGATCCTCCCGAGTGTTCAGGCATATAGACTCTTCCAGTCCTAGTCATTCCTTGTGCGGCATTAGATTCCTCTACCTTGGCCTTCCCTTTTCGCCGAGCCTCGGCAACATAATCCCAAGGTATTGCTTTTGAGTGGAATAGAGGTGTGGTTGATACTGTCATAGTGAAAGGTGTGACCACTTCTACTTCAAATGGAGCGGGTGGAGCCACCTCTACCTCGAATGGAACTGATGCAGTTACCTCAACCTCGATCGGTGACTGAGTCTGTACCATGATAGGGGTAAGTGTGACTGCAACTTTAAAGTCATCACTTTCTTGAATAAGCCCAATCGACCCCTCAGGGTCCCATTCTTCGTTCGTCTCTATCACATGTACTCCACCACCTATATGATCAGGGAGGGGGTTGTCGCGGACATTAGGTGCGGCTTCCTTTGCCAGTATGACCTTGTTGTCAATTAGCGTCTGGATCTTATGAAAGTCTTGTTCGAATTGTCAATTGTCAATTAGCGTCCGGAATGGTACACACAAGTCTTGTTCGAATTGACCCATTGGGATGGGTTTTCTAATGCCACAGTAGGAACAAGAGTGACGTAACCCGCGGCTTTCAACCTTTCATACAACTGGTCAATGGGCTCAACAATGGCGGTATATTGTTTGGGCGGCTTGCAGTCGAAGTTGGGTCTTGGTCTTGGAAATTTTTGGCAAGTTGGAGGTTATTGGAAATGGGATGGTTAGGAGTTATAGGTGTGATGG
The DNA here is from genome assembly GCF_000715075.1 of Nicotiana tabacum. NCBI lineage: Eukaryota > Viridiplantae > Streptophyta > Magnoliopsida > Solanales > Solanaceae > Nicotiana > Nicotiana tabacum. The sequence goes on along the minus strand of NC_134084.1, from coordinate 85,468,947 downwards.
ACAATGGCTGGTTAGGAATATCTGGGGGATGAAGGCTGATATGTAGGAGGTGATGTTTTTATGTGGGCGGAGGTTTTGATATGTAAAGGAGGTGTTTGATATGTGCGTGGAGGTGTTTGATATGTGGGTGGAGGGGTTTGATAGATAAATGGATATTTTAGGCCCTAGGCCACTATTACTGCCCCAACATCTCTCTTCTTCAATATGCCACCTGATTGTAATGCCTTATTTGTGGCATATAGTACCTCAAAATTCGTTATCATCCCGCTCTTAATTCCTTCTTCGATTCTTTCTCCAAGTTTGATGATATCAGAGAATTTGTGATTTTTGATAACCATCAACCTTTCATAATATTGCGGATCCTGTGCTCTGATGAAGAATTTGTTCACCTGTTCTTTGTCCAAAGATGGCCTGACCTTGGCCGCTTCTGACCTCCAACGAGTAGCGTACTCACGGAAAGTCTTAGTAGGTTTCTTCTTAAGATTCTAGATGTAGAAAACATGTGGTGCTTTTTCTATGTTGAACCTGAACCGGTCCATGAAATCTGACGCCATACTTACCCAATTAGACCATTTCTTGGGATCTTGGCTGATGTACCAGGACAAAGCATCCGCAATAAGACTCCTCATAAAGAGCTTCATCCGGATATTTTCATATTTCCCGACCCCGACAAGCTTGTCACAATAGGTCCTTAGATGAACCCTGGGATCACCTGTACCGTCGAACATCTCGAACTTGGGAGGTTTGTACCCCTCTAGCAGTTCCACATCTAGCTGTATGCATAGGTCTTTATAGTTCAAACCTTCTATTCCTCTGTCGCCTTCAACACCCTAAACTTGGCTTGTTAACTTCTTGAGCTCTTCACCTATGTTTTTAATGAGCAGGTCCTTCTCAGAGGATTCTGGTGTATAGGAGATTGGCTGGGTAGAATGAGGTATCGTTTCAATGTATATAAGATTGCTTTGAAGGGTGCCAGGGACTTGGGCATAGTGATGGTCGTTAGTGGAGTTTTGGGGATTGGGAATGGGTTGTGGTATGTTTTGGGGAGTGTGGTAAGTGGTGGTTGGTGGGTACTGAGTTGGCTGATGGTGATGTTGTGGCGGAGTTGGTATTGGCAGTAGATTGAGATTTTGGGGTGGAGTTGTGTATTAATTTGGCGCGGGAGGATTTTGGTTTTGTATGTTCTGAGGGGTGTTGGGTTCTTTGTGTTTTGTTGGTGGATGTCGGGGACATTTAAGGTGAGTGATAAATTTGCCAAGTTGCGAACCTGCTCAAGTTTTCCTTGCAGTTCCAGTATCTTTTGTTCCAGTCTCAAGACTAGATCATTTGGGGCCAAAGTACTATGGTCATCTAAGGTTTCTGCGTTCTCAATATTCTCTTTTTGAATACCACTTAAGTCGTCCATTTTTGCTTTTCCTCTGCCTTTTATGTTGCTTGGAGGAGGAGAAGGTGGAGGGCCTCTTGATCTGGTGTGATATGCAGATGAGACCAGTATGAGCGAACCAACCTAAGGGGATGAGAATAATCAAAATACAGAAAAAATAAAAAGGTAACAAGTCAGTGAGGATTTTGAAATGTTTGTAGCATTTAAACATATATTGCGGGAATGTAAATTCATGTCCTAATTTGGGAGCCTCGTTGTGCCCGAGGTAGGCCTAGCAACAAATAGATTTAAAGAACTTTGGATGCCAATAAATACTTCATTTCATAATGCAAAAATAGGCGAATCCCAAAACGACACTAAGATAATAGAAAAGTAAGTCACTATTGGCACTGAGCCTTATTACATTTAGGAAAGAAAATAAATCTAGCCTATTTGGTCCAACAAGGACCTTCCCCAGATTCGATCTTCCTGACTCCATCATATACGTCCCCAGCTCGTGCAGACCCAGCAACAAGTAGGCTCTAGCTAGATGCCCTCCTTCAGCTCCTTCAGCGTTCTGGCAATCCTCGATCCTCTTTATGACTTTACCTTCTAGCTCTACTATTCCTCGCTCCATATACTCCAGTTTCCTATTGGAAGTGACTGCAATCTCTTTCCATTCTTCAATCAACCTTACATTCCTTTCATGTATTTCCCGATGCTCATTCTCAGAGTTGTGGACCCTCTTGCGCAACTTGTTGTATTTGACTTGAGCCTCAGCTTCCTCGTCTCCGATCCTATTCCCTCGACCAGTTCCTGGCATCATCATCCCCTTCAGATTGTCCTCCAACCATGCTAGGTAGAGAGGCTTACACCCTGTATGATACTTGGCTGGCTCAATGGTAGTCTTTTCCACAATGATTTTGCAATGCCACATGTGCTGGGCTTGGCACTTGTAAGGGATATCGTCATCTTGAAAGTCTGCCCTGAAATAGCTCATCTTGGCAACCCTGGGTACAACCTGTTTCCTGCTTGCTTGCCTCATAACTCGGATAGGGACATAAGGGTATATCCCTCTCAACCCAATCAGCACCAAGTGTGGAGCGTCTCTGGATCTGATGATGAATTCATCTATCGGGAACCATTCAAACATCCATTGCACTTGTTCATCGGTCAGATTGTCGAAGAACTCTACCCATTCTTTGGCACTTTCTGGCTGAGCAAATCTGTCTGGAATGTAAGTCATCTGTTTGGGGTGATGGAAGGCAATATGGTTGTTCCAAGCCCTTCGAGGAAATTTTTGGCGGTACTGACCATTTTGAAAATGTTCTAACAACCACAACTGTAGCAACAAGTTACAACCCTCAAAATGTTTGACCCCTCTTTGGCAGCGCTCCAGAGCCCTGTAGATGTCGGTTATGATCATGTGGACTATAGTGTATATCAGTCCATTGATCCCTTCTATCAAAGTCTTGGCGACCATGGCCAACCTAATGTGGATTCTTTCCCTTTTCATTGGGAACACTATCAGGCCCAAGAAGCATACAATGAACACGAACGTTCTGCGGTGGATGTGACCCAGAGAAGTGAGAGAGATCTCATCATGGTAGGTACGGTAGGACTTGTTATGGCCATATCTCTCATACAAATATTCGAAGGGTATGTAAGATTCCTTTAAGCATACCAGGTCAGCATTCTTCTTCAACCTCATCATCTTTAAGAACCCTTTACCGGTACGGTTTTCCAGCACCAATAACCCGAGACTATCCCAAGTCAATCCTGCAAGTTCTCCAATTTCTTCTAGAAGTGGTGTCATTTCTATGTTGCCTAAACGGAACACACACCTCTCACTGTCCCAAAATAAAGTGGCAGCCTCGATCAACTTGTTGTTTGGCTCAATGTCTAGCAGGGAAGGCAAGTTACCCAGGTACTTCCTTACATGTTTCTTGTCACTTGAGGAAAGGTCCTCCTACCAATCTAACAGCAATGGTGGAATGTAGCTAACTATACCGAATTTGGGGACCTCGTGCCTCATTTTCTGCAAAACAAAAGGGTTAGGCCTTCCCCCCCAGACTCAGCTATTTATACATTCATGATTACCATATTGGTATTTAGTTCTCCAAATTAATGCATAGAACGTGGTTGTGTCCGTTGGGATTATGGAAACATCCGTGGAATTTGGATAAGGCTTATCTTAAAGGATCATTATGTGGACAACATAACTGATCCTACTAGGTTTGACCATGATTCATGCACAATTTCGATTAGAGTAAGGTTACTATGGAGTTTTAGACTGGTACCCTCAAGCGGACAACTTGAGGGGGAAAGGCACGGAACCGTCGACTACACCGCTGATCGACTGGTTTTACTGCAAATAAGCCTTTTCCGAATTTAAGGGTAATAAATAGGAAGAGCACAACCACTCATTAAGCGTTGCTATAGGATTTGATACGCACAAGTGAGATATGATGTGAAGCATGATATATGCAGCAATTAATAGCATGTAGTCAGGTATTTGCACGTAAGAAAAATAAATACAGTATTTAAATAATTGAAATACAGTTACGAAAAAAGAAAACAAAGAGAAAAGTTAGTTTCATGAATAAAATAAACGTAAATTCTTAAAATAGGTAGTTAAATTCAAATAAGGGGAAAGGGTACGGGGTAAAACATGCTTGGACTAATTCACAAAAGATAAGTTCATTATGGTAAGAGCCTAAAGGTATCCCCAGCAGAGTTGCCATGCTGTCGCGCCCCTTTTTCCTTCATGGAGAAAGTTCGGGTTCCGACGTTCATGGGGGTAATAACTCATTTCCTTTTGGGAATTGGGTATTTGAAGAGTCGCCACCTAACGGATTATGGTGTGTTATGGTACCTAGAGCGATTAACTCTTGGATTGGTTTGCATTACTAGAGATTTAGGGTAAGGGCTCGAAATAACCTTGAGGGGAAGGTGTTAGGCACCCCTCTCGGTCCACAACTGTGGGTCCCGGCCGAACTTATACTTATAAAATTAGTCCTTTAACAAATAAGTAGTTGAAACAAATAATTACAAATAAAGCATGTTGGACATTGTATGACTCAGATAATAAGATAAAGGATTTGAACAAGCTGTGTACATAAAAAATGAAGTTTTAAGCGAAAGGAATTTGGAAAGGAGGGGTCCTAGGTTAGTTAGCCTACAGGATCACCCCACGCAATGTCCGGTAAACACTTCTCAATGAAGGGCTACACGTGACATTAGCGCGTAGTCATCATATCCCTTTCTACCCTTCCCACCCCTTAGCAGTTATTAAAGTGAGTATTGTTTAACGATCTCTATTGCATGCTGTTATCCGTCCCTTCTTAATGGTCCTGGAAGAAATCAGGACTTCTATCTACGGGCAGTTCTAGACATACCCTTAAGGTTTAAAAGGAGAAAATACTAGGCGACAGGAAAGAACAAATAGGAGTTTAGCACATAAGGTAGAAAAGAAACAATTAGAGGCTCAAGTTTACCTCCACAAATAATGCACATAAGCAGCACGACTCAAACACAAATAAGGGCAGTATTATTAAACAGGATCCTAAGGCATGATGTTTAAATGAATATCAAAACATAGAAGATAGATAGTTTATTTTATAAACTCAGAAGTAATGGCCCTATCAGTTTGCCTACTGATTTTAAGCCTGTTAACCATAAAACATTGAACACATAAAGAGGCAGTCTCCAATTTTATAAAAATTTGATTACCTAGGGCTTGCCTAGGCGTGGGATCATGCACAAGATTTACCAGAGTTATTAAAAATGGTTTAGAAGTTATTATTCCTAAAGTATGTTGTTCTAAGAGTTGTGAATCTGAGAATACATGGAGTTATTACCAATCTATTTTAAAACAGTAGAATCAGAGGTGATACCATTTTATGTCCTTTTTCATGCATCAGTAGTTTAACTAGGTGTGACCGAGCGAGTATGAATGAGATCTTAAAACAGGGTATCTAATATGCACATGTAAAAATGCAGAAAAATTCCTGAAGCATGAGTTCTAAATGCTCAAAGAGTTACAGAAATATTAAGCATGATTTCCAGATGCATAGGAGCAACACAATTTAGTGTTAATGCTGTTATTTATCCTAGAAGTAGGATTTCTAAGTGATAAATAAGGTCAAATGAGATGCTGAAGCAGTAAACCTAAAACATGATATCTAATGCATGACATGCTTTTAATGTGTTGGTCCTAGACATGGATTCTAATGCGCATATAGGAAATGTAAACCTAAGGCACGGTTTCTACCCATTGATATTGATAACATATATAACTACCCTCCCTTTTTCACTAGCCACCTCCAATATTCGTTTACAAATAATTATTACAGACCATCTGAATAAATTGCATAAATAGATAAAAATAAAAGAAGAAGTTACAATATAAGGAGCCTGAAGCAGGCCCAAGTGATTTTACCAAGCCTCCAATAGCCTCAAATGCCAAATTCCATAGACAATATCATTGTCTAGGTGCGTCAGAGTTCCCTAAGGATCTCAAGGATCCTGGGCAGTGCTCACACCTAGACTTTATAACCAGAACTGAGTAAGTTTAGTTTGGAAGAGCCAGCTCCAGTGTATCAGAGTTCAGAGGGATCTCATAGGGATCCCAAGGTAGTCACACACTAGAGGGGCAGAACTTAAGGACCTAAGAGTAGAGTGAGAGTGCTTGACATGGTTTTGAAAAGGTTTAATAGGAAAGTAGTATTTGAAAAGACTCAGTAGTTTTATAAATAGGAGGGTTGTTTAGTAAAACACTTTTAACAAGAGTTGTGTAATCAAACAAACAGCAGATCAAACATATAGCCAAGACAGATTCAGCAACACTCAAATAACAGTCCTACACACAGGGGTGATGGGAATTGGGGGACACATAGAGCACATAGTATACAGGAGCATAGTAGTTCTTGTGGTTTATGGGATTAGGGGATGGCTAGTGGTATCAACATAGTATGAATCTCAGAACCAATCATAGAATCAGACATTTAAAGTGACAGATCAGTTTGCAAAGTAAATTCATATCAAAACTGGATAACAAATAGACAAGCATTCAAAATAGGGTAGAGTCACGTTGAGACAGACTACTAGGGGAGTAGAACATGTTCTGAAAGGCCCTAAGAGGGTTGGACTAGCACACTAGATGAAGCAGTAACGTAAACATGTCAATTATATGTTGAACAACAAAACCATAGATAGAAACAAATTAGAAACATGATGAACTGAAGCAGTAAAAGAAACATATTGGTTTTGGGACTTGAATTGAAATCAGAACATACCAGTCAAGAGATAGTAAACACAAAGTGAAGAATAGGAGAGCACAATAATTAGCCTTAGCTTGCAGCCGGCTAACTCAGAATAATAGCTAGTAATAAAAGAGAGAGAGTAGAAAGGTTTTGAGTGTAAGAGAGTTTGAACTAAGGTGTTCGTGTCTGACTATTAATGAGAGAGCATATATATAGTAGTTCGAAACTAGGTTAAAATAAGGCAAGAATCACAATTGTATAGTAATTATGGAACTCAGAACCAATTAGAGCAAAATCAGTACAAGTACTCCCTTAATTAAGGGAATCTATTCAAACGGTAAGAACATGTAGCAAATAAGGAATGAAATCAATGTGTAACTGGGGCATAACAGACAAGGAAATAATTCAAACATAATAGGCACAGAGTAAACAATTAGGGCTAGGTTCAGAAAATTCTAATTCAGGATATAGTCGGTAAGAATCAAATAACCATGTAGACAAGGTAAGGGAAAGTTAGTTTAGGCAAGTAAATCAATCACATTGAGTAGGAAGGTAAGAATCGAAGGTTTAAAGGAAAGTTTTCAAATCAAACCAAGAAACGGGGAATTCAGAATCAATCAAAGAGAAAGTCATGAAAAGAGTTAGCGTTTAGCATATAAATAAAGTAAGACATGTATAGTCAAGAGAAAAAGTCGACATACAACTCTAGCAAGCATGAAAGTTAAACAATACTGATTCAATGAGAAAGAGGCAAGTCTTGAACAGTTAAGATGAACACAAGCACATAGAATCAGTGTAAGTTTAGGCTAAGAAACTCAATAGAAACATATCAAGGCAAGATAGTCACGAGAAATCACAGAAACTCAAAAACGAGAACCGGTCAGTCATGCTAATACACAGAACCAAACGAAGAACCCTAAAAATTAGGGCTTTCAGCATAGGCGAGTTAAGATGTAGTAGACTCATAGAATCAATCAAAATATGTAAGAAATAGAAGTTTAAACACAAAGAATCAGTTAGACAAGGTTTTAAAAGATGTTCCAAAAACCCTGGTTTTAGAAGAAGATGAAAAACACTTGAAATCACATGATTCTTGTAAAGAACCTCAAGGATAGTGTAAAACATTCAAGAAACAAACTCAAATCATCCTAGATTTGTACAGATCTAGGAGGTGTAGAAAAGAAATTAGGGTTTCGAAAGAAACCCATATAGAGATGAAGAAACCTGTCTAGAATCCCAAGGATCGTAGCAAATATAGAATGATTTCGCTTGAAATCACACTGGAATAGCCAGGAACAGGCAGGAGATGAACCCTAGATGCAAGTTGGCATGGCCCTGGGCCCTTGAGGACCTTAGAGAACGCAAGAATGGCATGAGAGAAGCCATTTGAGGTGCAAGAGATGATGAGAGGTCACCGGAGATGGGAGATCGGTGTTTGAAGATTAGGGTTAGGTCGAGAGTGTTTTGAGAGCAGAGAGGATCATAGGGCGGCGGGTGCATAGAAATGATAAGGGTTGGGGGTCATTTGGAATTTAAAAAGGTAAGTTTTAACGAGGGTCGTTGATCTTTTAAATCAACGACCATGATCTGATGGGGGTCTTGGGTCGGGTAGGTGTATTTAGGGCCTGGGTCGGGTAATTGGATCAAGAATTGGGTTGGGGTATTGGGTTGAATGAGGCTGAAATTGAAATACAATTTGGCTAAGTTTTAAATAGACAATTCAACCTTATATAATTTATAATAAATAATAAATAACTTCTAAAAAAATAATTTCGTGTACTAAAATGATTTAAAATATCTATTTAATATTTTAAAAATATAGAAGATCATTTTATGCAAAAAAAATGTAATTGTGCATTAATAGGACTACTATTGTAAATATATGCAAATTAGCTTTAAAAATGTAAATGCAATTATAAAAATGCATTAAAAATATTTTAACAATATTTTGGCATAAATACAGAATTTAGATGGCTAAATCACCACAAAAAATAATTTGAAGGATAATTATTGGAGATTTTATGGGTAAAAAGGGAGAAAATAAATCAATTTGAAGACTTTAAAAATATAGAAAAAATTATAAAATACTTATGCATGCTTATATATGCATATATGCTATTTAAAGTATTTTTATGTATTAAAAATATATAGAAAAAAATTGGGTATCAACAAGCGCTTACGCGCCGCAAGCGGGCTTGGATGAGGAGGTTAAGAGGCGCTTTTGGGAGGGTTTGGACGAGATTGTGCGCAGTATTCCACCTACTAAAAGGTTATTTATTGGAGGGGATTTTAATGGCCATATTGGGTCAGCTGCTGGTAGTTATGGCGAGGTGCATGGTGGCTTTGGCCTTGGGGATAGGAACAGAGGAGGTACTTCGCTGTTAGACTTCGCCAAGGCTTTCGAGCTGGTGATTGTGAACTCGACTTTTTCGAAGAGGGAGGAGCATCTAGTTACTTTCCAAAATTCGGCGGTGAAGACTCAGATTGATTACCTTCTCATCAGAAGGTGTGATAGAGGATTGTGCAAGGATTTCAAGGTTATCCCGGGAGAGACACTCGTGACTCAGCATAGGCTCTTAGTGATGGACGTCAGCATTATGATGAAGAAGAAGAAGAGGTATGCTCATGGCCGACCGAGGATTATATGGGGAGCTTTAACCAAGGATAAATCCCAGGAGTTGGATGAGAGGTTATCCGTTGTGGGAGCTTGGAGGAGTAGTGGAGACGCGTGCACTATGTGGTCATCGACGGCGAACTATGTGAGGGAGGCGGCAAGAGAGGTGCTAGGGATGTCGAAGGGTTTTTCTGGCAGGCACCAAGGCGACTGGTGGTGGAATGATGTAGTCCAAGGTAAAGTGGAGCGAAGAAGGTAGCATACGCGAAGTTGGCAAGGAGCACAAGCGAGGAGGAGAGGAGAGCGAATAGAGAGAGGTACAAGGTGGCAAAGAAGGAGGCAAAGTTGGCGGTCACGGAGGCTAAGAATGTAGCGTTTGGCCGCCTATATGAGGAATTGGGGGAGAAAGGCGGGGACATGAAGTTGTTTTGGCTGGCTAAAGCGAGGGAGAGGAAGGCCCGGTATCTGTACCAAGTAAGGTGCATCAAATATAAGGATGGTAAAGTATTGATGGGAGAGTCCCAGATTAAGCAGAGATGGCAGACGTACTTCTATGGTCTTCTAAACGAGGTGGGGGACCGGGATATAGTGCTAGGGGACTTGGTGAATTCAGAGAGTCTTCGAGATTTTAGGTATTGCAGGCGCATTAAGGTGGAGTAGGTCGTGTGGGTTTTGAGTAAGATGAGTAGGGGTAGAGCGACCGAGCCAGATGAAATTCTGATTGAGTTTTGGAAGTGTGTGGGTAGAGCAGGATTGGAGTGGCTGACTGGTTTGTTCAATGTAAATTTTAGGACGAAGAGGATGCCGGAGGAGTGGAGTTCGAGTACAGTGGTGCCGTTGTACAAGAACAAAGGTGATATCCAGTGTTGTAACAATTATAGGGGTATCAAGTTACTTAGCCATACCATGAAAGTCTGGGAGAGGGTGGTAGAGGTGAGGGTGAGGAAGACGACGTCTATATCCGACAATCAGCTTGGGTTCATGCCGGGTCGCTCCACTACGGAACTATCCACCTTATTAGGAGGTTGGTGGAACAGTACAAGTATAAGAAGAAGGATCTGCACATGGTGTTTATTGACTTGGAGAAAGCATATGACAAGGTCCCTAGGGAAGTGCTCTGGAGATGTCTTGAGGCAAAGGGTGTGCCGGTAGCCTACATAAGAGCGATCAAGGACATGTATTATGGAGCTAAGACTAAGGTTAGGACTGTGGGAGGCGACTCAGAGCATTTCCCGGTTGTCATGGGATTATACCAAGGTTCTGCGCTTAGCCCGTTCTTATTTGCCTTGGTGATGGATGCGTTGACACACCATATTCAAGGGGATGTGTCATGGTGTACGTTATTTGCTGATGACATAGTTCTAATTGATGAAACAAGGGTCGGTATTAACGAGAGATTGCAGGTTTGGAGACAGACCCTCGAGTCTAAACATTTCAAATTGAGCAGGTCTAAGACAGAGTACCTGGAGTGCAAGTTTAACGCTGAGTCAAGGGAAGTAGGCAGAGACGTGAGGCTTGGATCACAGGTCATCCCCAAGAGAGATAGCTTCAAGTATCTTGGGTCGATGATCCAGGGTGACGGAGTGATCAACGAGGACGTCACTCACCATATAGGGGCGGGCTGGATGAAATGGAGGCTTGCATCTGGAGTCTTGTGTGACAAGAAAGTGCCACCGATACTCAAAGGTAAGTTTTATAGAGCTGTCGTTAGACCGGCCATGTTGTATGGGGCAGAGTGTTGGCCGGTTAAGAACTCCCATATCCAGAGGATGAAGGTAGCAGAGATGAGGATGTTGAGGTGGATGTGCGGGCACAATAGGATAGATAAGATTAGGAATGAAGCTATTCGGAAGAAGGTAGGCATGGCCCCTGTGGATGACAAGATGCAGGAAGCGAGGCTCGGATGGTTCGGGCACGTGCAAAGGAGAAGCCTTAATTCTCCGGCGAGAAGGTGTGAGCGGTTGGCCGTGGTGGGTACGAGAAGAGGTAGAAGGAGGCTTAAGAAGTATTGAGGAGAGGTGATTAGGTAGGACATGGTACGACTGCAGATTTCTGAGGACATGACCCTTGATAGGAAGGTCTGGAGGTCAAGCATTAGGGTTGTAGGTTAGGGGGTAGTAGAGCTTTCCTTACTTCATACCGGGGGTGAGGCGAGGTTGGATTAGGGTTGATCTTAGATGGCTTGCAGTTTATGTTGAATCCATACTATCCTTGCTGTTTATCTTAGCCCCGAGCCTTAGTTACTGGTTACTGTTATTGCATGCATTTATCTTTTGGTTGTTATTCTGTTACTATTACGGTTTCTACTGGAGTTATTAATGAATTATCTTTTCTTTTCTAAGCCGACGGTCTATCGGAAACAGCCTCTCTGCCCTATCGGGATAGGAGTAAGGTCAGAGGTGGCTTAACCCCCAAGCCACTAAAGCGGCCGCTTTAGGCCTCACAAAATTAGAGGCCCCAAAAGTTACTCTTTTTAGATGTCATTTAAATATTTATTGTATTTATTATTAAATAGTGAAAAGAAATTTCTTCAGCCATCTATTGTTACCTTGTCAACAATTGTTAATAACATAATTTTATATTTTATGTTGTCTTTTTTCGGAGTTTGTTGAGAAAATTCAAATGAAAGTGAAAGGCAATCAAATCTGCAGTTACTTTCTAGTTCTTTTTACTCCAACTTGAGCAGATTTATTATAACTCTTTCTTTGTAAGATATTTTCTTTAAGCTCTATGTAGACACGCTTCAAGCTAATTAGATCGTAAAAAATTATAGTTGATTTGTTTATCATCTTTGTAAAATACAAATTCCCCCACGATTACTTGGGAGGCAATGCTATATAGTGAGTTATGTTGATGGTCATGTGAAAAGAAAAAATTCAACATTAAACTTAATAAATCTTATCAAAGGTTATAAATGTTTCAACAAATATTAAAGGGGTTGGCTACATCGTCAATATTAAACTGCATCTCAAAAAGAAGATAGAATATACTTCAAAAAAAAAATCTAAAATTATGAAACAAGTTTAAGGCCTCTTATTATGACTTGACTTTAGGCCTCCAATACCATTAAGTCGCCTCTGGGTAAGGTCTGCGTACACATTACCCTCTCCAGACCCCATTTTGTGGAATTTTACTGGGTAGTTGTTGTTGTTATTTTTATGATGTAGAAAAAGTATTTTTTTTTCTTTTCAACAAAATGAGTATTTTATTTTCATGACGTATCATTTTTCTAAAACTCTTTTTCAACATTTCAAAACTAATTGTTGTTGACAAAAATAATTATCAAACATGAAAAAAATCTGAAAATAAAGAAGAAACACATTATCACAACAGAAAAAATAACAAATAAAATTTATATCAATAAAATAAAGGATGAGTACTGAAGTTTAAGTTAATTCTTTCTTTCCGGGATCTTTTACGGAAGAGTAATGGACGATTTCCAATTTCAGTTTTCGTGCAAACTTTTTTAATGGAAAAATGCAAAAATTATCAAAACGTCTACACTCGTCAATAGTATATCGTTTTTTTGCTCTCTCTCTCTCTCTCGGTGGAAGTTTTGGTTTTTCCTCTTCCATTTTTTTTTTCTCATTCGCAGCCCATCCGTTCTGTTCTTCAGGTTTGCCTCCATACGTCGTCGCTTGCCTTTAATTCCGCCGGTGACCGGTAAGTACTATTAGGGGTTAGGTTTATAGACGAAGTTGCTGATTCTTGCATAAAGATAATGTCTTTGAGCTTATATTAATGGGTTTGGATTGTTTCCTGACTTTTCTGTGAACTGGGTTTTTGTTTCTTAGTAAAGCATTTGAACTCTGGAAATTTTTAGAATATGGACTACACCTTATGCTATGCAATGACATATCTTGTTTCTGTACTGGGTTTCTGTTAGCAGTTGGCATTTGAAATTGAAAGAGTGTGATACAATAGTTGAAAGTTCTTTGTATATGGCTACAACATATGTCATGCTCCGTTAATTCTTGTTCCTTAGAGTTTACATCTTTTAATTGGTTTTGAGCTTCTTTGACTGTGTTGGTTTGTTTCGTCTTTGAACATTGATTTTCCTTGCATCTGATGGAAGAAACCGGAAGTAAATTATTGTAGCATAGAGCAATAACCAGTTTTGCTTCTTTGGATTTTGAAGTATTAGAAGAAAATAGATTACCAAATAAACATCAACATATAATAAAATTTCTTACTTACCTGAACTTTGTTTCCTATAACTTATCATCTGTTCAATTCCAAGTATGTTGCCCTCCTATATTTCTTAATTGATGCTCTAAAACTATCTTGCTTTCTTACATCCCAAACCAGCACTTTTTATTTGCCATTAGCTCTTTTTGGGGCTTATATGTGGTCATACTTCATATAACAGTCATTTGTTAAGGGGACATCAGTGAAATGATCTCTATTTCTTGTCAATTGGCGCTTCAAACATGTTTAAATACTGGTTACTTCTATATGCTTACATGTTATTCCTCCAAACAATAGCCTCATGTTAGTTAATATGTTCAGGTGAATATATGTGCGGGTTATTCAGCCATTGTCATTGTTTCAAATTTATCATCAAGAAGGATAGGTGTAAAAAGGCGAGGCAGCCAGTATAACATAGTGGCCTCCAGGAGTGCAGGTGACCAGTAAAGTGTATTAGCTAGCTGTCACTGGAGAGTGTTAGCTTGCCAGAGGAAGTACTATGATTGCTGCTTTTCAGCTCCATTAAACTGTACGATATTCTTCTTAGTTGGCTCAGAGCACGGGCCAGCGATAGCTAGTATATATAACTCGGTGTGTTTTTATTTTCAATTGAATATCAACCTGCTGCCTCTCCCAAGACCTGAAAAGCCACAGTCAAACCGCACAAAAACAATAAAGAAGGTGATGGCGATGGTCGTCGGGAGAAGCAGGAGCTCTGTATGTCTCTTGCACGAAGTCCTCTCTTCCAGCCACTCACTTCCCTGCTCATACATCCAGAGACAGACCTATGTAGATGTGTACATGAAATGGAAGAAAGACTCTTTTTTTGACTCCATTGATACCATTCACAGATCAGTTCAGCTCAAGCCTTTAATTGCTCTCAAGAACTGCATAGTCTCCTCTTCACCTGATGATTATTGCGTCCCCATTTCTGCTATTTCAAAGAAAGGCTTAGAGTTAGGAATACCCATTAAGGTTGCCAGGTTCTTGAGGTTGTACCCATCTGTTTTTGAGGAATTTACTGGCCCTAATTACAATTTGCCTTGGTTTAGGCTGACCCAGAGGGCTGTTGAGCTTGATAGAGAGGAGAGAGAGGTGTATGTAAAATTTAAAGATGATATCGTTTCGAGGCTGAAGAAGTTGATACTGATGAGTGGCAGGGAAAAGATGCTTCCTTTAAAGGTAATTCAGGGTCTGCAATGGTATTTGGGTTTACCCGATGAATTCTTAAGGAACCCAGAAGACAACCTTGATAAGTGTTTCAGACTTGTGGAAATGGAAGATGGATTGAAAGGGCTAGCTGTTAATGTCGATGGAAGTGAGAGATTTTTATCGATGATGCAGAGGAATGCAATGAGGAGAGGAGTGTATAGTGGTGTGAAGGGTGAGGTGCTAGAATTTCCATTATTTCCGTCAAAGGGATTGAGACTTAAAAGGAAGATTGCAGACTGGTTTGATGAGTTTCAGAGGCTTCCATATGTTTCACCCTATGAGAATTATTCTGGTTTGGATCCAAATAGCGATATAGCGGAAAAACGAGTGGTGGGTGTGCTTCACGAGTTGCTTAGTTTGTTTGTTGAGCATGCTGCAGAAAGGAAGAAGCTTTTGTGTCTTAGAAAACACTTAGGGTTGCCACAAAAAGTTCACAAGGCGTTTGAGAGGCATCCTTATATCTTCTATTTGTCATTGAATAATAAGACTTGCACTGCAATACTAAAAGAAGCTTACTGTGATAGAGGGGCTATAGAGCAACATCCTTTAGCAAAAGTGAGGAAAAAATACATCAGTTTGATGAAGGAGTCAGAGGGTATACTGAAACGTAAAAGGTTAAACAATAGACCACATGATCAGGGTAACATGAATATTAAGGATTTGGATTATACAGATGATGAAGAAGTGAAACTGCAACAGAGTAGCTCTGCTCTTTGAGGTTTGCAGCTAAAACAACTTCTTCTTTTTTAAGGTCTTGGATCTAAAGAAGAACCGTTTTAAGTAGGCAGCCAGGAAATTTTTTCTTAATCTGGAACAGCTTCCAAGGTGGGATAAAGGCTTTTTGGGTGGAAAGGTGGACATAGCGCGTGAATTCTGCACTTCTCTCATTCGTTAATGGTGATTCCAGTATGATGGCACTGACCACAGAACATGCAAAGGACACATAGCATGATGTATTATCAATGGAGCTTCAAGTCTTAAACAAGAGTACACGATTTGCTCGCGAGATACATTGTTACATGGTTGATGTGCTCTATCTCTATATCTGAAAGGCACAATGCTACATGTATGAAGTGATGTTGGATAGTTATTGAGCTCACTGTATCTCATTGTTTTCTCAGACATCTAATTTAAAATTTTTTGTTTCCTTTGTTTTATGCTTTCTTTTGTTGTTTCTTCTTAGGTGACAAAGATCCAATGCTTTGTTTGGCTATTGATTGAACCGTGGCCTGTGAGAGTGAGACCTCAACATGCTGACAATCACTTGTGGATTTATCAGTTACATATGATACGTCTACTTAGGAAGGCCAATTCCATCAGTAGGAACAATTAAAGCATTTTCTTGATGATTTTGCTTCACCAGAAATTAATTACCCTGCTAGCTAGAAGAAATTCAGATAGTCGAGTGTCTTGACTTTGTGGAAAGATGGAGGTCTCGAGTGAAAATAATAATAAAAGCTCTGGACCCCAGAATTCTTCTCAGTTGTGTCAAGATGCAGAATGTTTTTCAATTAAAAAATAAAAAAGAGCAATGTAAATGCTTGTTGTAACAAATGAGAAACCAAACCTACTAGAAAGGGACTAATCCAAGCACTAAGCTTGAAAGACGGGATACAGTATTATGTAAAGCAAGTTACTTATCTTTTAATTACTTTGCTCTAACACAACGTGTCCTAAACTGTTACTTCCAATTTGATTTTTATTGTCCTTTTTTTTGGGAAGGTACTTAAGATAATCTTTTGAGATGATAATGTAATCCACCACTCCTCCTTTTCCCGCTGACACTCTTCTTGATTCTCTTTATACAAATTAGACTATACTTCTAGCTGAAGTCCATCCACTACAGATAAGGGTGGCATGTGGGCTGATTAGGCCCGGGACCGACTGAGGACCGCGAGCCCAAATGGGTAGTGGACCTAAACGGGCCTAACCGTTTAGGATCGGGACCGGGTGGGGGTGGGCTTCCAGGTGGGCCGGTCTCTTTACATAGGCCCGCGAGACCGGGACCGTTTGGGATGGGGACCGGCTGATAAGTGGGTCGGTTCAACCGATCCTAAACGATTCTAAGTGGGCCTAAACGGGCCCAACGACTATTTAAAAAAAAAAATCTGCCAAAATGGCCGTTTTTAGCCGTTAGTGCATTTAAAAATAGTTGTTTCTAGCCGTTGGCTATTTATAAAATAGCCATTTAATCCTCCAAACTTTTTATAATTATACGTTTTCCCTATTTTCAACTATAAATACCCCCTCATTCTTTCATTTTTCTCACAAAATCATCAATCTCTCTCTAATTTTCTTCTATGATTGGTTATTTTATTGTTGCAATTTGTATGAAAAATTGTGAAGTTGGTAAATTGAAGTATTCAAGTCTTCAACAATAATTAATTTTCAACAAGTTGTTCGTCAATTCGGTAAACTCGTTCCAACTCTTAAGTTTTAATATTATAGTTTTGTTTTGTTTTATTTACTTTCGTATTGTTTGATTAATTAAGATGGATTTTTCGTTAAAATTTTTTTTTTAGGGAAAATCCAAGAGTGGTAAATCTAGTGGTCAATCTATTCCTCCTTCAATTCCCCGGGCACCCCTACACAAATCCCATACCCGCCCTCCACCTGCTTTGTCACGACCCCAGTTCGCCCTCCTGAAGTATCGTGACGGCACCTAGTCTCTACGACTAGGTAAGCCTAACAAATTGCAGAAACAGAAAACAACAGAATAAAACTAGTCAAAACTGCAGAAATAACATAATAAAGCGTTTGAGATGCCGCTCGGCATATACAATACAAACTCTCGAACTGAAACAACATTTTCCAAAACCCGGAATATCATGAAATCACAAGCTTTTGAATGACTACAAGTGTCTAACTCCAGAATGCCTAAACAAAGGTAAATACAGAAGGGCTAATACTTTAAGGGAGAGTGGAAAGGGACTCCTCGGTCTGAGGACGCGACAGATATACCTCGAAGTCTCTGGAGAAATTGCCTCGCCTCAAGGGTAGTAGGGATGAGTTGAAGTACCTGGATCTGCATATGAAAAACATGCGCAGAAAGGGCATGAGTATACCACAGCAGTACTCAGTAAGTGCCAAACCTAACCTCGGTCAGGTAGTGACAAGGAAAGTCAGGGTCCTACTGAGTTTAGGTGAAAAACAAGGTATAACCGTATAGAATAAGACAATACAATTAAGTGCAAAGAATAGTAAGTAACACAGGATAGTAAGAACAACAACAACTACAACAGAGGCAAAATAAGCACAGAAAGAATACAGCTCAACACAGAGGAAACAACCGGAGATCTCCCAGGATACCGTCCTGTAGTCCCAATTATAAATATCCAGTGGATCTCCCAAGTGCCTTCCCGTAGTCCAACTCATAGTGCACGGGGATCTCTTGGAATACCGATCCGTAGTCCCAAATGTAAATATCCAGTACTGGGAAAATCTACCAGGTGCAGTCCCGTAGTTCCAATATAAAAGTGCAGGGGGATCTCCTGGAATACAAATACGTATTCCCAAAGTAAATATGCAATGAGATCTCCTGGGATACCGTCCCGTAGTCCCAAAGTAAACACACAGCAGCAACACGAAGAATACTCAATTCAATTTAAATTTCATACCAAGGTAAAACAGGTATTTCTAGCCTAGCATGCTGCACAGAATCCAAATAAGGCAGTTTGAGCAAGTAAAACAATTAAGTCAATTAGACATGCTTCCCTAAGCTAATAGTAGGCTTAAAATTGCGAGTAGTATAAATAGGAATGGAAACACAATTAAAGTTAATTAATGAAAACATGATTTTTAACAATTAGCACGAGTATGCACTCGTCACCTAACGTACAAGGCATTTCAAATATCAACAATACCAAATCCTAAGGGGAGTTTCCCCCACACAAGGTTAGGGAAGCCACATACCTCGAGCCGGCTCAAAATCAACCCGTAACCACGCTCTTGCCACGAGTACTCGACTCTAAATGACCCAAATCTATTCAATTCAATTTCATAATGTAAATTTAACTTCAAGTAACTGATTCCACTAATTAATTCTAAGCTAAAACGCGAAATTAGAAAAATTGACCAAAACGCCCCCCGGGCCCACATCTCGGAATCGGATAAAATTTACAAATTCGGAATCCTCACATTCTCACGAGTTCATATATACAGAAATTACTCAACTTTTTAGATTCGTGAGAGTCTAAGAACTTTTTCAACTTTTCTCCAATTTTTCACCCCAAATTCGAATTTAAAGGATGAATTTAAGCATAGATTCGTGAAAATTAGTCAAAACCGAGTAAGAATTACTTACCCAAAACCCCCAGGTAAAAATCTCTCTCAAAATCGCCAATCCCGAGCTTCCAAATCAATTTCTAAGATTTTGAAACTAAACCCTCATTCTGCCCATTTTCTGACCAGTGAAACCGCATCTATGGCTTTGGGACCGCACATGCGGTCCCACTTCTGCAAAGACCAAGTCATACCTGCGACTTTTCATTAAACGGGGACTTTTCGCTTCTGCAACTGCCTTTCCGCACCTGTGGTCTCGCAGGTGCGTTCCACGTCTTGCACCTGCAACTTCTGGAGTCTGGACCCAATTCCGCTTCTGCGGCGCCGCACCTGCGGTCCCACACACAGAGGTGCGGTTATGACAGGTTTAGCAATTAGATTTTGCCTAAGTCCAAAAATCAATTTTTGTTAAGCACCCGAAACTCACCCGAGGCCCCCAGGACCTCAACTAAACCTGTCAACCAATCCTAAAACATCATACGAACTTGTTCCAACCTTCGGAAAGCTCAAAACAACATCAAAACACCGATTTAACATCGGATTCAAGTCTAAGAACCCCAAAAAACTCTCAAATTACGCTTTCGATCAAAAAGTCTATCAACCTTCGTCCGAATGACCTGAAATTTTGCACACACATCACATTCAACACTGCGGAGCTACTCCAACTTCCGGAATTCCATTCTGACCCTTAGATCAAAATCTTACTATCGAACCGGAAACTTCAAAAATTCAACTTTCGGCATTTAAAGCTTAAATAAGCTACAGGCCTCCAAAATGCAATCCAAACACGCCCCTAAGCCCGAAATCACCCAACGGAGCTAACGGAGCCAACTTAATTCCATTCTGAGGCCGTCTTCACACTGCTCCGACTACGGTTCAAATTCTAAAACTTAAACTCTCATTTAGGGACTAAGTGTCCCAAAACTCTCCGGAACTCCAAATAAATCCTCCTGTCAACTCACAATAGCAGAAACAAACACGGGGAAAACAATTAATAAGGGATCGGAGCGTTAATTCTTAAAATGACCGGTCGGATCGTTGCATGCTCCTATTCGATATACAGCAGCAGCAGGATCTTCAATATGTTCCCTAGTCCAAAGGTGTTGCCT
Source organism: Nicotiana tabacum (assembly GCF_000715075.1). Classification (NCBI taxonomy): domain Eukaryota; kingdom Viridiplantae; phylum Streptophyta; class Magnoliopsida; order Solanales; family Solanaceae; genus Nicotiana; species Nicotiana tabacum. Next base: position 85,448,916 of record NC_134084.1, on the reverse strand, counting down.
CTCCTAATTAAAGGGAAGCAAAGCACAATTAAACTTCCACTTTATCGAAACCGAGATGTAGCATCTATGTCTATCTTGTCCCTAAAGAACCAGGAAATGAAAACAAAAAGACATATCTTAAGCTAATTGCAAACAAAAATTGATATGCCAAACCTCCATTTACATATGCTGCAGAAAAAGAACTCTATATGATTAGAGGCCTAGTACAAAATGGTACATATCACAACCATATCAAGGACTGCTTCTGGCTTTTACCCTCCCCATCTAAACTCTCCTTGTTCTCTTTGATGTCATATCAAAATTACAGTGGTAACCCCAGCCAATATACAGAGTTTTAACTATTTTGTCCTGTAGGCAAAGAATAGTGAATTTCATTCCTGATCTGAAGGTCTGAGATTAAACAAACTTTTGGATGATACAAGTTTGATTCAACTTTGTGTAACCTCTTGAAGCATCTCTGCCACCTTCTTCATTCTTGGTCGTTTTGCTGGAGTGGTGTCGGTGCACATTAATGCTACCTTTAGAGCTGCAAGCATTTCTTTCCTCCAAGCAAAAGAATTGGTGCTCAGCCTTGCGTCGAGTATCTGCTCTGGTGTTTCTCCTCTTGCAGATGCACCGTGAACCCACCTGACCAAATCAACTCCTTCACCAAAAGCTTCATCAACAGGTAATCGAGAGGTAAGGATCTCGAGCAAAATAACCCCATAGCTATAGACATTTCCGGGAGCTGTTACTTGCATGGTATATGCATACTCTGTTGAAGAAAAGGAATTAGTCAGACACCATAAGTATAACTTCCAGAAAAATAAAAAAAATAAAAATCTTAACTAGTCTTTCGAGCCATAGAATACCTGGAGGAATGTATCCAAATGAGCCAGCAACAGCACTGATACTTGCAGTCCCTCTAGACGGATCAAGAAGTCGGGATATTTCAACTTCACCAACCAAAGGCCTGAAATTAGAATCAAGAAACACATTCCCTGAAGAAATATCAAGATGGATTATGGCCACGTGATGAAGGAACGCTAACCCTTCTGCAACTCCAATGGCGATGGAAAGTCTCGTCGGCCAGTCAGGTTCATATTCAGGTCTCTGGCTAGACTCGTGAAGAAACTGAGCCAGCGTCCCATTGGCATAGTATTGATGTAAGAGTAGAACGACGTCTTCATAGATTGCAAACCCGATAGGCCTAGTTAGATTATCATGACAGAGTTTACTTAGCTTTTCAAGCTCTCTGATCATTTTGTTCTGGTGATGAATTATAGTTTTGTCCATTGACTTTAAACTCTTAACAGACAAAATCATCCCAGAAGGCATGTCTGCTCTATACACATCGCTGAAAGTGCCCGTGCTAATCTTATTTGAATCTTTCCTGACTGCTTTTACAACTGCATCAAAATCTATTGCTTGCTTGAGATTCTCAACGAAAACATTCCCCGCAACGATCACCGGTTTGCTACAAATTTCATCAGTGGTATTTCCAGCTTCCTTGGTGGTTTCCTCTTGTTTCTCCCTCATCATGAATAGTAAAACAACCACCGTAACGGATACAAAAACTGCAAAACCAGAACCAACAACAGCCAAAATGAGCCGGTAGGAAACTCGGTGATGGTAACCATTGTGCTCATAACCATATATATTTCCACAATCACTACTCAAAGGCTCACCACAGAGCCCTTTGTTTCCAAGAAAGCTTGAATTTAGGCTCTTCTCAAATGGTGCAAAAGTGGGTATAGGGCCTGTGAATTGATTGTTTGAAAAGTTAACCTCTATCAAACTCAGCATGCCCTTCAACTCCAATGGAATATTCCCTGAGAGCTGATTATTAGACACATCTAAAGAAACCAACTTGTCAAGTTTTCCAAGATCCTTGGGCAACAGGCCGCGGAGATGATTATGACTCAAATTCAATGAGATTTGTAAGTTCTTCATATGACCAATCTCAGTAGGGATGATTCCAGTAAGATAATTACTCCCCATTTGCAACTCAAGCAATTTTATGCAATTCCCAATCTCGCGAGGTATTTCCCCTTTCAATGAGTTCTGTCCCAGCAGCAAGAACTGTAACTTGGATGTGTTGCATATATCTCCCGGTATGGTTCCATTGAATTTGTTGTTACTTAAGTCAAGCTTGTTGAGATTCTTGCACCTAAGAACTGATGTTGGAATCTCTCCAAACAAATTATTTCCAGAAACAATCAACTCCTGCAGATTGTTGAGCTGGCCAAACTCAGGAGGAATAGTACCAGAAAATCCATTTGAAGCTAAATTAAGAAGAGTGAGATTAGCACAGTGCGCGAATTCTGAGACAATCTCTCCAGAAAGAGTGTTATTATCTGCTTCAAAATAAGTAAGACTAGTGATATTTCCAATTGCTTTAGGGATGCCACCTATGAGCTTGTTATTCCCAATTCTAATGTTTGAAAGGCCTTTGCAATTCCCAATTGAGTCAGGAATAATGCCAGTCAATTTATTATTAGTCAGGATCAGAAATTCAAGCTTCTCCATAGCGAAAATACTCTCGGGAATTGTCCCTTGAAGCAGATTTGAATGAAGATTCAACAACAAGAGCTCTGAGTGTAAGCCTAAATTAACTGGAATATCACCACTAAACTCGTTCTCATAAGCAGCAAACACTCTAAGGTTGGTCAAATTCCCAATCCACATTGGAATAGAACCATTCAATTTGTTAGTAAATATTTGGAAATATTGCAAATTCTCTAACCCTTGAAGCTCATCAGGTATTGAACCAGTGAGCAAGTTGTTTGAAAGGTTCAATGCTCTAAGGTTCTTGAGCCTACCAAATTCAGCAGGAATATAGTTTCCAAACATATTAAAAGACAAATCAAGAAACTGAAGTTGAGACAAATTCCCAAATGCTGATGGAATTAAGCCATGGAAATTGTTGTTAGAAAGGTCCAGCCACTTCAATGCTTTAAGCTCAGATATTAGAGTCACATTACCTTGTAACCGAAAACCAGAAAGATTCAGCCTTTCCACCATAGAATTGTTTGAACTGCAACTAATGCCATGCCAAGAGCAGAAATTAGAGGTGTTCAGATCCCACACAGATATTTCTAGCTCTTTACCAATTGCCTCTACAATTGCCTTTTCAAGAAGAACCTGGGAATTACCAAGTTGACAACCTAACAATAAACCAACTAACAAAGCAGTGAACAACCTCAAAGTTTCCATTTTTGGGTTGTTTATCAAGAAAACACTCTTCTTCCCCCCAAAAAATGGAACAATCAAGAATCCATTAGGAAGAAAATGCTAGAACCCAATCATAAAAGGGAAGTCTTTTTGAGACTCAATTAGGAGAGACAAGAAAGGGTTAAAAAGAAAAAGAAAGATTCAAACTTGAAACACTCAGGAAGTGAGCCATTTCAGGAATCGTGAAATGGAACAGAACAATAAAGGTGTAAGCTTTAATATTCAGAAAGAAAATGTAGCAACAAAGAAGTGAATGAACCCCATGTGGAGAAAAATGTGGAAAAGAAAAAACAAACAGAAGTACCAGAAGAAGAAATAAGTTGCTGATTAGATTAAGGTAGCAGAGAAGGGAAAAAGAAAAGATAGAGTTTTAAGGACAAAAAATAGGAAGATGATGAAAAAGGGAAAAGGGGTACAAAACAACATTGATTTAGGCAACTGGTGTACATGGGCCAGGTGTTGTGTTTTTCCTAGTGTCCTAATCCCTCCCTATAGAAAGAAAGTGTGTTGGGAGTTTCTGAAAAGAGAAAAATAGAGAGAGAGAGAATCTATTGCAAGTGATATGACTATTTGAGTACTCAACTCAAACTGACAGTGTCACGAGAAATGAGCAGTGTGAGTGAATGAAACTGTGTATCAATAATCTCAGACTGCAGCGACTGCTACTTCCTATTACTTCCAATAGAATGTTTATTTTCCCCTTTAAGATACATATGTATACTTGCAATCAAATAAATCGTGTCTTTTCAAAATAATTATCATAAGATTAATATAATCTCCTTCTAAAAGTTAATAATTCATTTGTTCACTTTATATTGCACTCTTTCTTGTTTATGCCGTCCCCCCCCCCCCCCAAAAAAAAAGAATTAGTACATCCACCGGCGGATCTAAAGGGCAATGTGCGGGTTCCCGGGAACCTAGTAGATTTTGCACAGTCCTTGTACATATATTAAAAAATTTATTAAATATTTATAAATATTTAATTGTGAACTCGATTGCTAACTTGAGATCATTATAAGAACCCATAAACTTCAAAGTCTGGATCCGTCTCTCACTGTACATCATTTTAATATTTGAACAATATTTGGGATGGGCCGGCGGTCCGCCCTAGGTGTGCACTGATCGTCTCGTTCCTTCTGCCAGCGATGCGCTCCTAGCGTTAATTGGTCGGGTCGTGCCTCGGCGCGTTACTTTGAAGAAATTAGAGTGCCCAAATCGCTTCCTTGAGCTGATAGTTTATTGTAAACAATTTCTCTATCTCAACAGGTAGATATAAGGCTGCATACACACTACCTCCCCATACCCCACTATATGAAATTATACTGGGCTTGTTGTTGTTGTAATGACATGCTTTTATAACCATAAAAATATCATAGCATGTTTAAGAGTACAAATTCAGTTCAATAAATACTTACTAGCACTCACTCAAAATTTATATCAAACCAAGCAAGTTAACTTTCAATTGAGAACATATAACTTAACTATTGGTTAAGTAAGTGCGTATAATGGGTTTGTATTTTTAGTAGGTGCCATAATTCTTTAACACTATTGCTCAATCAAATACCATAATAGAATGAAAAACATAAACAATATTGATGGAGGGAAAATATAAAACTTTCTTGGAGCTAATGTGTTCATATTGGAGTGGAAGAAGCACAAGATTTGTCCAGGAAATTTGCTACATATGGTATAGAAATAATTGTAAAAATCCAAGAAGATGAAGAACAAAGGGAGTATCCTAAAGTAGAATATCATACATATGCCTAGGATTCCGTCCCATGTGAGATATGTCGTTTTGGTCTTCTGCCCTGTCATTCTCTGATATGACATAACCAGCAAGAGAAAGGTAAAGTGGGTGGGCAAAATTAAAATCAAAATAATGATCTTTTACAGTACTCCACTAATTCACTTCCTTCGTTTCAAAAAAAAAAAAATTGTAATAGGAAGGTCAAATTACCTAACTTTTGATGTATTAAATATAAAATTTATAATTCTTTTATAAAAAAATTACATGTACTATAAGTTAATAATTTAAATATTTAAAAAGTATTTGCAGAAACATGATAAAAAATATCTTTTGACTCCCCAAATAGTAATACGTCCTTTCTTTTTGAAATGGAAGAAGTATGGTAACATATAACATTTTATTTTTATCCAAATATTAATTATATTCGTCATATAAATTTACTTATAATTATCTTATAATTAACTTAATTATATAAATAATTTTACATCGTCGATATATAAACTTAAACTCAAAAAATATATTATTAGTAGGAGAAAAAAAGTGAAGAATACTTAATGTTTATATCTGAAATCCCACCATCGGGACCGTGATGTCGCCTAACATTTCACTTGCTAGACAAGCCAACATTAACTAAACGGCAAAGGACCAAATATACCAATGTACTATGAGAAAAAGTTTAAATATATTCTTCGTTATACTTTGGGTCCAAATATATTCCTGCCGTAATACTATCGATTCAAATATACCCTTTTTTTTGTTAAGTTTGTCCAAGGTGGACATCCAATCCTACGTGGCACTAATATTTGATGAAGTGGACGCCACATGACATGTCACCTCAGCGCCCCTAATCCATGTATAAGACTAAAATTTGAAATACAATATTTTTTTTATAGTAGCGGTAATGGTGGGAATAGTAGTGGAGGGGAAGAAAGTTTTAGTGGTAAAAAAAATAGAAGGGAGGGGTAAAATGGGTTAGGGGCGCTGAGATGGCAAGCCATGTGACATACACCTCATCAAATATCAGTGCCACATAAGATTGAATCTCCACTTTGGACAAACTTAACGGAAAAAGGGTATATCTGAACCAATAGTATAGAGATAAGGGTATATATGGACTCAAAGTATAACGAGGGGTACATTTAAATATTTTTTGATAGTAAAGGGGTATATTTGATCCTTTTCCGTTAGCTAAATAACTTAATCATTTTTAATAACTCATATCCAAATGCTATTAATGATAACCGTAAAAGTCTGAAATAGAGTGATATAATACTAAATAACGTAATATAAACATATCCGAAAATCTGGAGTCACGAATACATGAGCATCTAGAGTGCTACAGATAAAGTCTAAACAAAATACAATTATTTTTAAGCTAAATTAAATAGTAATGATAGAATAGAAGGGGACTTCAGGGATGTGGACGCCATGCAACTATACCTCAAGTCTCTTATCACTCGTTTTGAAAGTAAATTCTATGTCCCGAGGCCTTAAAACCCTCTTTTTTTGTCTCACCTCGATTTGCATGCACAGTCCGGGCGCGTTTCTGAAAAGCTTTTATGTGAAATATAAGAAAATTTATGAAATTGGCCTTTAAAAATTGATTAAAGTGTACTTTGGTCAACATCCTTGAAAAAAGAGACCCCGGACCCGTGATTCGACGGTCCCGTAGAGTCCGTAGTAAAATATGGGACTTGGGCGTATGCCCAGAATCGAATTCCGAAGTCCCAAGCCCGAGAAAAGAATTTTTAAAGAAAATTGTTTGCTGGAAAAATATAAAGGCTTTTAGAAGTGAATTGATGCAATTTCTTGATGGTATCGGGCCCGTATCTTGATTTTAGAGCCTGGTACAAGTTTAAAATAATAATTTGGTTGAATCTGTAGAATTTGGTAAGAATCGGAAGTGGTTTGGTATAAAACAGACCTATAGTTGAGAGAAAATAGAAATTTCAATGTTCTTGATTAATTGTATGAATTTGAGGTTGAATTCATAGTTGTTAATGTTAGTTTGATAATTTGATTGCATGAGCAAGTCCGTATGATATTTTTAGACTTTCGTGCATGATTGGCTTAGAGCCCCGTGGGCTCGGGTGAATTTTGGATAGGCCACGGAGTGAATTTAGACTTAGAAGATAACTGTTGCAGGTTCAGAGAAGTTGTAGGTCTCTAAAATAAGCTTCGCGGTCTGCGGTGAATCTTTGCGACCGCGGTAGGGTTTTCGTGGTCAGCGGTGGGCAAGGTCATATCTTCGCAGTCACGCTCGATATTTCGCGGTCCGTAGTGGAGCTCCGCGGCCGCGGACCTTTTTTCTGCGGTCAACGGTAAGGGTTTGAGAGAGGTATATATAAACGAGATTTTTCAGCCATTTTTCATTTTTCAAAACCCTAAAACATAAGAGGGGATTTTTCAAACACTCTTTCTTTCCCAAAACACAAGTAAGTGATTTTGAACTCATTTCATTCACTTCTTAACTTCGTTTTATAAGATTTTATCCTTGAATCTAGGGTTTTCATAGTGGAATTGAGAATTTTTTGTAGAACTTAGAAATATCGAAATTTGGGGATTTAGACCTCAAATTGAGGTCAGATTAATTGTATATCCGGGCTCGGGGATAAATGGGTAATTGGGTTTTGGCCCGAATTTCGGGTTTGGACGAAGCGGGCCGGGGGTCGATTTTTGACTTTTTGGGGAAAACAATGAAAAATCTATTTTCATGCATTGGAATTGGTCTACTTAGCAATTATTAATATTATTAAGTAAATTATGACTAGATACAAGCGAATTGGTGGTGGAATCAAGAGGTAAAGCAGTAGTTGAGGCTTGATTGTGTTCGTGGCATTGAGGTAAGTGTTTGGTCTAACCTTAGCTTGAGAGAATAGGAGTTGTAGTCTTATTTGCTATGTGTTAATTGTTGAGTACGACGTATAGGTATGGTGATAAGTACCTATACGTTGGTGTCAAGCATGCCCGTGAGTCTTATACTATGATTATTGTGACTCCGATATGTATTGTCCATGCTTAATATGATGATTATCAATTGAAACGAGGCTTATGGAAGTATTCTTGGTAATTGAACATTGTAGAGCATTGGATCAAGTTGAGATTTATGTTGTGAAGTTATTGTGGAAATGAGGAGAGGTTTATGATATTGTTTTCCCTTGCCAGGATATTTTTGTTATACTATTGTTCCCTTGCCGGGATTCTATTGTAATTTTATTGATTCCCTTGCCCGAACTGCTTTGTGATTGTTGCTTGGGTAAGGAAGAGTGGAAAGCACGAAGGGTGATGCCGTGCGTAATATTTGTGAGTGAGTGTTAATGCAAAAAGGGTGATGCCGTGCCGATATTGTGAATATAAAAGCACGAAGGGTGATGTCGTGCCATGATATGAGTGATAATGCACGAAGGACATGATTATTTGAGGTAAAAGCACGAAGGGTGAGCCGTGCCGAATCTATTGATTCTTATGGTGAGAACGAGAGTAAAAGCACGGAGGGTGATGCCGTGTGCTTGTTACTGTTTTCCATATTCTTGCCCATAATTGGATTTTGGTGTTCTTTGTGCTTCTCTACTGAAATTCTATTAGTACTTGATATTCCCCGTAGCATTTTCCCCCTTCCCATCTTTAACTACTAGTTTCTTTGTTATTTTTGCTGTATATGATATAACTGCACAGGTTTATTTGGTAGTCTTGTCCTAGCCTCGTCACTACTTCCCTGAGGTTAGGCTCGACACTTACTAGAACATGGGGTCGGTTGTGCTGATACTACATTTTGTACTGTGTGCAGATCCTGGTACTGGAGTATTTGGACCATAGAGAGGTTGTTGCCTTCAGTCCAGCGGAGACCCGAGGTAGTCCTGCAGACGTCCGCAGGCCGTGGCGTCCCCTTCTATCTTTTCCATTCTGCTTTTATGTATTTCAGAGGCAGACTTGTATTTTCCATTCAGACCACTGTTTGTAGTATTCGTAGATGGTCTGTGACATTGTGACATCAATTCTGGGTAGAATTGTATTTTGGATTTTTGTATTAGTATTTAGTTAAAATATTAGATTTCATCTTTCGCATTTTTTGTTTATTATGATTATTCTGCTGTTGAGAACATGTTAATTCGTAAATGTTAAAAGGTTAAGGAAAAAGGGTTAGTAAAATCTATAATACTCGGCTTGCCTAGCTTTCATGAGTAGGCGCCATCACGACTCCCGAGGGTGAGAAATCCGGTTCATGACAAGTTGGTATCAGATCCCTAGGTTGCTTAGGTCTTACAATTCACGGACAAGCTTGGTAGAGTCTGAGAAATCGGTACGGAGATGTTTGTGCTAGAGTTAGGAACAGTTTCACTTCTATTCTTCTCTGTCGTGCGATTTGGTTTCTCAATGTTAATTGAACTTCCACTCTGTTCTTTCACAAATGGTGAGAATACGTACCGCTTCATCAGCAGACCAGCAGCCCGGGCCCCCAGTAGCAGCTCCTGCGAGGGGCAGAGGCCGAGGCCGTGCTAGGGCTCGAGGTAGAAGCAGGACTCAGCATAGAGCTCGAGCAGCAGCACCAGCAGCGGAGCCTCAGGTTGAGTTTGACGATGAGGTTCCATCCCAGTCAGTTCCACCAGCACCAGCTCAGGTCCTAGAGGGGTTCATCGCCATCCCCGTACTTCAGGATGCTCTGGTCCATCTAGTGGGCCTTATGGAGAGTATCGCCCAGGCAGGCTTGCTTCCTGTAGCACCAGTCTTCTCTCAGGCTGAGGGAAGAGTACAAACTCCCATTACTCGCACTCTGGAGCAGATGGCTCCCCAGGTTCAGACTCTAGTAGCTCATCCAGTTGGGGTAATTCAGTCGGGTGTAGTGGCACAAATCGGTGAGGGGCCAGCTATGTTTGATGATGCCTTGTGGAGGTTGGACAGGTTCACCAAGCTTTTTACTACCACTTTTGGTGGTACATCTTCTGAGGATCCCTAGGATTATTTGGACAGCTGTCATGAGGTTCTGCGGAACATGGGGATAATGGAGATCAATAGGGTAGACTTTGCTGCTTTTCGTTTGTCTAGATCCGCCAAGACTTGGTGGAGGGGTTATTATTTGGATAGACCAGTTGAGTCACTGGCTTTGACTTGGGATCAGTTTTCTAAGCTATTTCTGGAGAAGTTTCTTCCTATCACTCAGAGGGAGAACTATCGAAGGCAATTTGAGCGTCTCCAGTAGGTTTCTATGACTGTCACTCAGTACGAGACTAGATTTATTGACTTGGCTCGCCATGCTCTTCTTATACTTCCCACTAAGAGAGAGAGAATGAGGAGGTTCATTGAGGGACTCGTCCAGCCTATTCGATTGCATATGGCTAAGGAGACATGGAGCGAGATTTCTTTTCAGGATGCAGCAGTGTGGCTAGGAGAGTTGAGATGGTTCTATCATAGGGGAGTGGTCAGGGGTCTGACAAGAGGCCTCGTCATTCTGCCAGGTTCAGTGGTTTCGTCTGAAGGCAGTGATTCTTTTGGTAGGGGCCATCCTTCCAGGCCATTTCATTCAGCACTACAGGCTTCTCACGGTGCTCCAGGTGGCCGTGGTTCTCATATGTAGTATTCTAATTAGCTGCCCTATAGTGCATCGCCAGCTCCTATCAGTGCACCTCCACTCTAGATTTTTCAGGGTCGCCAGTCCCAGCAGCCGAGGGCTTGTTATACTTGTGACGACATGAGGCATATTGCTAGATTTTGCCCTCGAGCACCGAGCAGCTCTCAGCATCAGGGTTCTCGTGCCATGGTTTAGGCACCGAGTGTCCCACTGCCCGCTCAACCAGCTAGAGGTGGAGGTAGAGGTATTACAGGTGGAGGTCAGGCCGCTAGAGGTGGAGGCCAGCCAGCAGGAGGCCATCCCAGAGATGTAGTTTAGAGTGGTGGGGCCTAGCCCCGATGTTATGTTCTCCCAACCAGGCCTGAGGCTGAGGCCTCCGATACAGTTATCACAGGTACTGTTTTGGTTTGTAGTAGAGATGCCTCATTTTTATTTGATCCAGGATCTACATACTCCTATATGTCATCTTATTTTGCACTATATTTGGTCATCCTAGTGATTCCTTGAGTGCTCCTGTATATGTGTGTACACTGGTGGATGATTCTATTATGGTAGATTATGTCCATCGTTCATATATAGTTGTGATTAGGGGTCTTGAGACCCGATTAGATCTGTTATTTTTGGATATGGTTGATTTGGATGTCATATTGGGGATGGATTGGTTATCACCTTACCATGCTATCTTGGACTGTCATGCCAAGACTGTGACCTTAGCCTTGCCGGGTTTACCTCGTTTAATGTGTAGAGGGACTCCTGGTCATTCTACCCATAGGTTATCTCATATATGAAGGCTCGACGTATGGTTGATAAGGGATGTTTGGCCTATTTGGTGTATGTTCATGATTCTAGTGCTGAGGTTCCTTTTATGGATTCGGTGCCTGTTGTTTGTGAGTTTCCTGAGCTATTTCCTTCAGACCTGTCGGGTATGCCACCCAACAGGGATATTGACTTATGCATTGATTTGGCTTCGGGCACTCAACCCATTTCTATTTTGCCATATCGTATGACCCCGCCTGAGATGAAAGGATTGAAAGAGCAGTTGCAAGATTTGCTTGATAAGGGCTTTATTAGACCTAGTGTCTCGCCTTGGGGTATGCCGGTGTTATTTGTTAAGAAGAAGGACGGATCGATGAGGATGTGTATAGATTATCGGCAGTTGAACAAGGTCACAATCAAGAATAAGTATCCATTGCCAAGGATTAATGATTTGTTTGATCAGCTTCAGGGTGCCAAGGTATTTTCGAAGATCGACTTGAGATTTGGCTACCATCAGTTGAGGATTAGGGCATTCGATGTCCCTAAGATAGCTTTCCGCACTCAGTACGAGCATTATGAGTTCTTGGTGATGTCATTTGGGTTGATAAATGCCCCCAACAACTTTCATGGATTTGATGAACCGAGTGTTCAAGCCTTACTTGGATTCATTCGTGATAGTTTTCATTGATGATATTTTGATCTATTCCCACAGCCGGGAGGAGCATGAGTAGCATCTGAGAGTTGTTCTTTAGACTTTGAGAGATAGTCAGTTGTATGCTAAGTTTCCGAAGTGTGAGTTCTGGTTGAGTTCAGTTGCATTCTTGGGTCATATTGTATCAGCAGAGGGTATTCAGGTGGACCCTAAGAAGATTGAGGCAGTCAAGAACTGGCCTAGACTCGCATCAGCTACGGAGATTCGGAGTTTCTTGGGTTTGGCAGGCTATTATTGTCGGTTTGTAGAGGGGTTTTCATCAATTGCATCCCCGATGACCAGGTTGACCCAGAAGGGTGCCCAGTTCAGGTGGTCGGACGAGTGTGAGGCAAGCTTTTAGAAGCTCAAGATAGCTTTGACTATGGTGCCGGTATTGGTTTTGCCCACAGGTTCAGGGCCATATATAGTGTATTGTGATGCATCCCGTATTGGACTTGGTGCGGTGTTGATGCAAGATGGCAAGGTCATTGCTTATGCTTTGCGACAGTTGAAGATTTATGAAAAGATTTATCCATTTCATGATTTGGAGTTAGCAGCCATTGTTCACGTGCTGAAGATTTGGAGGCACTATTTATATGGCATGTCATGTGAGTTGTTCACGGTTCACAAGAGTTTGCAATACTTGTTCAAGCAGAAAGAGCTAAATTTGAGGCAGAGGAGGTGGTTGGAGCTGTTGAAAGACTATGATATCACCATCTTGTATCATTCGGGGAAGGCCAACGTAGTGGCTGATACTTTGAGTAGAAATTCAGTCAGCATGGGCAGTCTTGCGTATATTCCGGTCAGTGAGAGACCGCTTGCTTTGGATGTTCAGGCTTTAGCCAATCAGTTTGTGAGGTTGGATATTTCTGAGCCCAGCTGTGTGTTAGCCTGCACAGTCGCTCGTTCTTCATTATTTGAGCGTATTCGAGATCAGCAGTATGATGGTCCTCATTTTCTTGTCCTTAGAGACACAGTGCGGCACGGAGGGCCAAGCAGGTTACATTTGGAGATGATGGAGTTTTGAGGATGTAGGGTCGTATTTATGTGCCTAATATGGATAGACTTCGTGAGTTGATTCTAGAGGAGGCCCATAGTTCCCGGTACTCTATTCATCTGGGCGCCGCTAAGATGTATCAGGATTTGCGGCAACATTATTGGTGGAGGAGGATGAAGAAGGATATTGTTGCATATGTGGCTCGGTATTTGAATTGTCAGCAGGTAAAGTACGAGCATCAGAGACCTGGTGGTTTGTTTCAGAGGATTGAGATTCCTGAGTAGAAGTGGGAGCGTATCACTATGGACTTCGTTGTTGGACTCCCATGGACTCAGAGGAAGTTCGATGCAGTGTGGGTTATTGTAGATAGGCTGACCAAGTAAGCGCATTTCATTCCTGTGGCAGTTTCCTACTCTTCTGAGCGATTGACAAAGATCTATATCCGGGAGATTGTTCGTCTTCATGGTGTGCCCGTGTCTATCATTTCTAACCAAGGTACACAGTTTACCTCATATTTTTGGAGGGCAGTTCAGCGTAAGGTGGGCACACGGGTCGAGTTGAGCATAATATTTCATCCTTTAACAGACGGGTAGTCCGAGTGTACTATTTAGATTTTGGAGGATATGCTCTAAGCTTGTGTTATTGACTTTAGAGGCTCGTGGGATCAGTTTTTGCCTTTAGCAGAGTTTGCCTACAATAACAGTTACCAGTCAAGCATCTAGATGGCTCCCTATGAGGCTTTATATGGTAGGCGGTGTCGGTCGCCGGTTGGGTGGTTTGAGCCGGGAGAGGCTTGGTTGATGGTTACGGATCTAGTACAGGATGCCTTGGACAAGGTTAAGATCATTCAAGATAGGCTTTGTACAGCTCAGTCCAGGCAAAAAAGTTATGCCGACCATAAGGTTCGTGATGTGGCATTCATGGTCCGCGAATGGGTGTTACTTCGAGTGTCACCTATGAAGGGCGTGATGAGATTTGGGAAGAAGGGCAAGCTAAGCCCTCGATTCATTGGTCCTTTTGAGATTCTTGATCGAGTGGGAGAGGTGGCTTACAGACTTGCGTTGCCACCGAGTTTATCAGCCATGCATCCAGTGTTTCATGTGTCCATGCTTCGAAAGTATCACGGCGATCCATCCCACGTGTTAGACTTCAGCACTATCTAGTTGGACAAGGACTTGTCCTATGAGGAGGTGCCAGTAGCTATTCTAGACGGCATGTTCGTCAGTTAAGATCGAAGAGTTTTCCTTCAGTTCGTGTTCAGTGGAGGGGTCAGCCTGTCGAGGCAGCGACCTGGGAGTCCGAGTTCGATATGCGGAGCCGATATTCCCATCTTCTCTCCAACTCAGGTACTTTTCTTATGTCCGTTCGAGGATGAACGATTGTTTTAGAGGTAGAGGATGTGATGACCCAAAAGGTCATCACTCATTTTGAAAGTAAATTTTGTGTCCTGAGGCCTTGAAAACCTCTTTTTTATCTCACCTCAATTTGCATGCACAGTCTGGGCACATTTCTGGAATATTTTTATGTGAAATATAAGAAAATTTATGAAATTGGCCTCTAAAAATTTGATTAAAGTTTACTTTGGTCAACATTCTTGGAAAAACGGACCCGGACCCGTGATTCGACGATCCGGTAGGGTCCGTAGTAAAATATGGGACTTGGGGTATGCTCGGAATTAAATTCCGAGGTCCCAATCCCGAGAAAAGAATTTTTAAAGAAAATTGTTTGCTGGAAAAATATAAAGGCTTTTAGAAGTGAATTAATGCAATTTCTTGATGGAATCGGGCCTGTATCTTGATTCCGGAGCCCGGTACAAGTTTAAAATAATAATTTGGTTGAATATGTGGAATTTGGTAAGAATCGGAAATGGTTTGGTATAAAATGGACCTATAGTTGAGAGAAAATAGAAATTTCAATGTTCTTGAGTAATTGTATGAATTTGAGGTTGAATTCGTAGTTGTTGATGTTATTTTGATGATTGGATCGCACGAGCAAGTACGTATGATATTTTTAGACTTTCGTGCATTGCTTGGAGCCCTGAGGGATCGGGTGAGTTTTGGATAGGCCACAGAGTGAATTTAGACTTAGAAGATAACTGTTGCAGGTTCAGAGAAGTTGCATGTCTCTGAAATGAGCTTCGCGGTCCGCGGTGAATCTTCGCGACCGCGGTGGGGTTTTTGCGGTCAGCGGTGGGCAAGGCCATATCTTCGCGGCCTGCATTCTATATTTCGCGGTCCGTAGTGGAGCTCCGCAGCCGCGGACCTTTTTTCTGTGGTCAGTGGTGAGGGCCTGAGAGGGGTATATATAAATGGGACTTTTCAGCCATTTTTCATTTTTCAAAACCCTAAAACATATGTAACGACCCGACCGGTTGTTTTAAGAATTTATGCCCCAATCCCCTATTAACTGCTTTCCCCATGTTTTTTTCTGCTATTTTGATTTGCCGGGATGCTTGGCTTTGAGTTTCGGAGAGTTTTGGGATACTTAGTCCCTAAATGAGAGCTTAAGTTTTAGAAATTGGACCGTAATTGGAGCAGTGTGAAGATGGCCTCTGAATGGAATTTCGTCGGTTCCGTTAGCTCCGTTAGGTGATTTCGGGCTTAGAGGCATGTTCAGATTGTGTTTTGGAGGACCGTAGCTAATTTAGGCTTGAAATGCCGAAAGTTGAATTTTTGGAGTTTCCGGTTCGATAGTGTGATTTTGATATCGGGGTCAGAATGGAATTTCGAAAGTTGGAGTATCTATGTAGTGTTGAATGTGACGTGTGTGCAAAATTTTAGGTCATTTGGACGAGGTTTGATAGACTTTTTGATCGAAAGCGTAATTTGAGAGTTTTGGAATTTTTAGGCTTGAATCCGATGTAAAATTGGTGTTTTGATGTTGTTTTGAGCGTTCCGAAGATTGGAACAAGTTTGAATGATGTTTTAAGATTGGTTGGCATGTTTGGTTGAGGTCTCGGGGGCCTCGGGTGTGTTTCGGATGCTCAACGGGTCATTTTGGAACTTGTTGGAATTGCTGAATTGCTAGTATCTGGTTTCCTTAATCGCGTTCGCGCCTTTCCCTTCACGTTCGTGTAGTGTAATTTCGGAGGATGATTTAATTGTTCTTCGCATTCGCATGTTTTGGCTCGCGATAGCGGAAGTCTTCCCCCTCCTCCTTTGCGTTCGCATCCCTCTGTTCGCGTAGTAGAATTAGGAGTGGGGGGTACTGTGAAACATTTACTCTACGCGTTCGCATTGTTCTGTCCGCGAACGCGTAAGCCTGCCTTTCATTCTTCCGCGTTTGCATGCTTCATCACGCGTTTGCATAGCCCAATTCAGGAGCCATTAGGTTTTCCTCTTCGCGATCACACCTCATTTTACGCGATCGCGATGTACAAATACCTGGGCAGTATTTAAATAGCCAATCTGCGACCCTTCTTCATTTTTTCACCATTTTTGAATAGGATTGAAGCTTTTGATGGAGATTTTTGAGGAAACCAAAGGGGAATCACTTAGAGGTAATATTCTTGACTTCATAACTCATTTATATGTGATTAAAGGTCTAATTAATGGTGAAAAATAGGGAAAAATTAGTGCAAAATGGGTGATTAGGGCTTGAGATTAAGAGACCTTAAAATGGGTATTTGAGGGGCCAATTGAACTACGATTTCATAGCTCTTGATATGTATAGACTCGTGAGAGTACGGGGATTCTGAAAATGTAAATTTTACCCGATTTCGGGGCATGGGCCCGAGGGGCATTTTGGTCATTATACCTAATTTCGCGTATTAGCTTAGAATTTGTTTGTAGAATCAGTTAATTGAAGTGTTAATTACATTAAGCAATTGAATTGAATAGATTTGAGCCATTTGGAGTCGAGTACTCATGGCAAGAACATGGTTTCGGGTTGATTTTGAGCCAGTTCGAGGTAAGTGGCTTGCCCAACCTTGTGTGAGGGAAACTCCCCTTAGGATTTGGTATTATTGATAATTGAAATGTCTTGTACGTGAGGTGACAAGTGCGTACTTGTGCTAATTGTTGAAAATCCGGTTTTCATTAAGTAATTACTAGTATGTTTCTTTTCCTGTTATTACTACTTGCAATTTAAGCCTGTTGTTAGCTTAGGGAAGCATGTCTAAGTGATTTAATTGCTTTATTTGCTCAAACTACTTTATCTGAATTCTATGCAGCATGCTACGCTAGAATTACCTGTTTGCAAATATGAAATTGACATTTGCTGAATATTTTTCATGTTGCTGCTGTGTATTTACATTTGGGACTACGGATGTGGGATTCCGGTAGATCCCCCTTGTCTGTTTATTTGGGACTACGGATGTGGGATTCCGATAGATCCTCCTGCACAGTTATATGGAACTACGGGACTGCTTCCGGTAGATTCCCCCAATACTGGTTATTTACATTTGGGACTACGGATCGAGATTTTTGGTAGATCCCCGCGCACTATGAGTTGGACTACGGGACGATATCTTGGGAGATCCATTGGATATGTATATTTGGAACTACAAGACGGTATCCTGGGAGATCCCCGGTTGTTATCTCTGAATTGAACTGTACTCTTATTTCGTGATTATTTGTCTCTAGTATAGTTACTGTTGTTCCTTCTATTCTGTGTTACTATTGCAATTAGTTACACAGTCTTACTCTATACTTTGTTACCTTATATTTTATTTAATCTCAGTAGGGCCATGACTGTCCTCGTCACTACCCGACCGAGGTTAGGCTTGACACTTACTGAGTACCACTGTGGTGTACTCATGCCCTTTCTGCGCTTGTTTTTTATGTGTTGATCCAGGTACTTCGACTCAGACTTATCACGCTTGAGACAAGGCTCTTGTAGAGACTCCGAGGTATATCTGCCGTGTCCGCAGACTGAAGAGTCCCTTTCTACCCTCCTTTAAGTATTAGCCCTTCTGTATTTCTTTTCTTTATTAGATACTCTGGAGTTAGACACTGTAGACATTCAAAAGCTTGTGTTTCATGAGATTCCGAGTTTTGGGAAATGTTGTTAGTTTCGGGAGTTGTTATTGTATGTGCCGAGCGACACCTTAAATACTATTTTATTTTACTATTTCAATTTTTAATTATTTCTTCCGTAATTTTTATTTATTTTCCGCATTGTTAGGCTTACCTAGTCGTAGAGACTAGGTACCGTCACGATGGTTCACAGAGGGTGAACAGGGGTCGTGATAAGCTGGTATCAGAGCTCTAGGTTCATAGGAGTCATGAATCACAAGTCAGTTTATTAGAGTCTCGCGTATCGGTACAGAGACATCTGAACTTATCTGTGAGAGGTTATGTAACTGTTAGGAAAATTCCACTTCATTTGATTTCCTTGTCGTGCAAGATTTTGATGTCACAATTCTAAACTTCTGTCTTCTATTCTCTCACAGATGGTGAAGACACGTGCCACCCGAGATGATCAGGCACCCACGTCCCTTACTGTAGTCGTCAGAGGCCGGGGCCGGGGTAGAGGCTGAGGACGCGCACGTGGTGTAGCTAGAGCACCCGAGCGAGCTGCCACCGAGGTACCGTCAGCAGTTCCAGCCGGAGTCCAGGCACCTGATACGCCTACTGCTACCACTACTCAAGCTCTTCAGGAGACTCTTGCGTAGTTCATGAGCATGTACACCACTTTGGCTTAGGCATGGATGTTTTCCCTTGTTGCAGCCACATCTCAGGCTGGGGGAGGAGCACAGAATCCCGCTGCTCGCACTCCTAAGCAGCAAGTGCATGTTGATCAGGTCCTAGAGATTATTCCTGTACCACCCGCAGTCCCAGATCAGCCTGAGGATAGGGTAGTGGCTTCAGAGGAAGTGCAACGAAGGCTTGAGAGGTTCAAAAAGTATGATCCTCCTGTATTCAGTGGGTTAGCATCAGATGATGCCTTGGGATTTTTGGAGGAGTGTTACAATATTCTCCGTACCATGGGTATATCAGGATCGAGCGGGGTTTCCTTCACTACTTTCTAGCTTCGAGGACCGTCTATGAGTGGTGGCACACTTATGAGTTAGACAGTCCGGATGAGGATGCTTCACTGACTTGGACTCATTTTTCAGATATGTTCCTGAGAGAGTATGTTCCTTAGAGCCTCAGGGACGCATGACGCATAGAGTTTGAGCATTTGCGCCAGGGTGCTATGACTATCTCAGAGTATGCTGTCCGTTACACTAGCTTGGCTAGACATGACCCAACCTTGGTTTCTACTGTTCACGAGAGGGTTCGCCAATTCATTGAGGAACTTATTCCCAACATCAGGTCTAGCATGGCTCACGGGTTGGAGATATATATTCATTATCAGCAGGTGGTGAGCATTGCTAGGAGGATTGAAGGTATACATGCTAGGGATAGAGATGAGAGGGAGGCCAAGAGGTCTCGAGAGTCGGGCCATTATTCTGGTGCCCGTGCCCCAGCTGCAGGCCGTCATGGTAGGGGTTATATGAGTCACCCCGTTCATTCAGATCTTCCAGACGCCAGTGGTATTCCAGCTCCTCCTAGGCCCTAGGAGCCTTATTATACACCTCTAATATCTAGTGCGCCTCCTACGCGGGGTGCTTTCAGTGGTCAGTCTAGTAGACCTGGCCCGAGCTAGTCGCAAACACCACGTCCTCCCAAAGCTTGTTTTGAGTATGGTGACACACTCCATATGGTAAGGGATTGCCCCAGGCTTAGGAGGGGTGCACATCCACAGACTTCTCAGCCATAGCGTGCCCCGTAGAGTTCTTAGACTATGGTTACAGCTCCAGTTGCTACCCCAGCTGCTCAGCCAGCTAGAGGTGGAGGTCGGGGAGGTAGAAGTCGCCCTAGAGGGGGAGTCCAGGCCCGTTATTATGCCCTTCCTGCCCGTACCAAGGCTGTTGCCTCCGATTCTATCATCATAGGTATTATACTGGTTTGTCATAGAGATGCATCGGTTCTATTCGATCCAGGCTCCACTTATTCTTATATGTCTTCTTATTTTGCTCTGCATTTGGGTGTACCTCAAGATTCTTTGAGTTCCCCTATTTACGTTTCTACTAATGTGGGAGATTCTCTTATTGTGGACTGCATTTATCGGTCGTGTTTGGTTGCTCTTAGTAGTTTTGAGACCAGAGTCGATTTATTGTTACTCAGCATGGTAGATTTTGATATTATCTTGGGCATGGACTGGTTGTCGCCCCATTATGCTATTCTTGATTGTCATGCCCCGTGACGCTGGCTATGCCAGGTGTACCGCGTGTTGAGTGGAGGGGTACTTTAGATCACACTCCTAGTAGAGTTATTTCTTTCCTTAAGGCTCAGCGAATGGTTGAGAAGGGGTGTGACGCGTATCTAGCTTATGTGAGAGATGTCAGTATTGATACCCCTTCAGTTGATTCAGTCCTAGTAGTATGAGATTTTTCTGATATGTTTCCAACTGATCTTTCGGGCATGCCGCCTGATAGAGATATTAATTTTGGCATTGATCTGTTGCCGGGCACTCAACCTATTTCTATTCCTCCGTATCGTATGGCTCCTCCTGAGTTGAAGGAGTTGAAGGATCAGTTACTGGAATTATTTGATAAGGGTTTTATTAGGCCTAGTGTATCACCTTGGGGTGCTCCTATCTTGTTTGTGAAGAAAAGGAATGGTTCTATGCATATGTGTATTGATTATCGCCAGTTGAACAAAGTTACAATGAAGAACCGTTATCCTTTGTCTCTTATTGATGATCTGTTTGACCAGCTTCAGGGCGCACGGGTGTTTTCTAAGATTGACTTGCGCTCAGGTTACCATCAGTTGAAGATTCAAGAGACAGATATCCCGAAGATTGCTTTGAGGACTCGGTATGGTCATTACGAGTTCCTTGTTATGTCATTTGGGCTGACCAATGCCCCAACAGCCTTCATGCATATGATGCACAGTGTGTTCCGGTCGTATCTTGGCTCCTTCGTCATCATTTTTATTGATGAGATTTTGGTGTATTCCTAGAGTCGGGAAGATCATGAGCAGCACCTGAGGACAATGCTCCAGACTCTGAGGGAAAAGAAGTTATATGCAAAGTTCTCAAAATGTGAGTTTTGGTTGGATTCCGTGGCATTCTTAGGCCACGTGGTATCGAGTGAGGGTATTCAGGTGGATCCGAAGAAAGTAGAAGCAGTGCAGAGTTGGCCCAGACCATCCTCAGCTACAGATATCCGCAGTTTTCTTGGCTTGGTGGGTTACTACTGTCATTTTGTGGAGGGGTTTTCATCGATTGCAGCCTCTATGACTAGACTGACCCAAAAGGGTGCTCCGTTCTAGTAGACAGAAGAGTGTGAGGCGAGCTTTGAGAAGCTCAATACAGCTTTGACTATAGCCCCAGTTTTGATGTTGCCTATAGGTTTGGGGTCTTTTACTGTCTATTGTGATGCCTTAAGGATTGGCCTTGGAGCGGTTTTGATGCAGGATGGTAGGGTGATTGCCAACGCGTCCAGACAGTTGAAGGTACATGAGAATAATTATCCTGTCCATGATCTTGAGTTAGCTGCTATTGGTCACGTCTTGAAGATCTAGCGTCATTATTTGTACGGTGTACCTTGTGAGATTTATACTGACCACCGGAGTTTGCAGCATCTGTTCAAGCAGAAGGATCTTAAATTGCGCCAAAGGAGGTGGTTAGTGTTGCTGATAGACTATGATATCACTATTTTATATCACCCGGGCAAGGCCAATGTGGTGGCCGATACTTTGATTCGCCGGGCAGAGAGTTTGGGGAGTTTGGCTGATTTACCAGCATCGGAGAGGCCTATGGCGATGGATGTTCAGGCCTTAGCCAGCCAGTTTGTAAGATTGGATCTTTCGGAGCCCAGTTGGGTTCTAGCTTGCGTGGTTTCTCAGTCTTCCTTATTTGATCGTATCAGGGAGCGTCAGCATGATGACCCTCATTTGCTTGTCCTCAAGGATAAGGTTCAACACGGTGATGCCAGAGATGTGACTATTGGTGATGACGGGGTATTGATGATGCAGGGTCAGATTTGTGTACCCAATGTTGATGGGCTTCGGGAGTTAATTCTAGAGGAGGCGCATAGTTCACGGTATTCCATTCATCCGGGCCCTGTGAAGATATACCAGGATTTGAGGCAGCACTATTGGTGTAGGTGGATGAAGAAAGATATAGTTGGGTTTGTAGCTCCGTGTCTCAATTGTCAACAGGTAAAGTATGAACACCAGAGACCTGGTGGGTTGCTTCAGCAGATAGAGATTCCGGAGTGGAAGTGGGAGCGGATCACCATAGACTTTGTAGTTGGGCTCCCACGGACTTTAAGAAAGTTCTATGCTATTTGGGTGATTATGGATCAGTTGACCAAGTCCGCGCGCTTCATTCCTATATGTACTACCTATTCTTCGGAGCGTCTAATGGAGATTTATATCCAGAAGATTGTTCGTCTGCATGGTATTCTAGTTTCTATCATTTCAGATAGAGGTACTTAGTTCACATCACTGTTTTGGAGGGTCGTTCAGCATGAGTTGGGTGCTCGGGTAGAGTTCAGTACAATATTTCACCCTCAGACAGACAGACAGTCCGAACGCACTATTTAGATTCTTGAGGATATGCTCTGTGTGTGTGAGATTGAGTTTGGATGGTCTTGGGATTAGTTCTTGCCATTGGCGGAGTTTGCCTACAACAACCGCTATCAGTCCAACATTCAGATGGCACCGTATAAGGCTTTATATGATAGGTGATGTAGATCCCTGGTGGGTTAGTTTAAGCCGGTGAGGCTAGATTATTGGGCAAAGACTTAGTTCAGGATGCTTTGGAGAAGGTTAAGGTGATTCAAGATAGACACCGTACAGCCCAGTCCAGACAGAAGAGTTACGCGGACTGAAAGGTTCGTGATGTTTCCTATATGGTTGGAGAGCAGGTTCTACTTCGGGTTTCACCTATGAAGGACATTATGAGATTTGGGAAGAAGGGGAAGCTGAGTTTGAGGTTTATTGGTCCTTTTGAGATATAGAGACGTGTTGGGGAGGTTGCTTATGAGCTTGCCTTACCTCCTAGCTTGGCAGGAGTTCATCTGGTATTTCATGTTTCGATGCTCCGGAGGTATCACAGTGATCTGTTGCACGTGTTGGATTTCAGTTCAGTTCAGTTGGACAAGTATCTATCTTATGTTGAGGAGCCAGTGGCAATATTGGATAGGAAGGTCTGAAAGCTGAGATCAAAGAACATTGCATCAGTAAAGGTTCAGTGGTGGGGTCAGCCGGTCGAGGAGGCGACCTGGGAGACCGAGTAGGATATGCACAGCCCTTACCCTCATCTTTTCACTACTTGAGGTATGTCTCTATGCTCATTTGAGGACGAATGAATGTTTAAGTGTGGGAGGATGTAACGACCCAGACTAGATACAAGCGAATTGATGGTGGAATCAAGAGGTAAAGCGGTAGTTGAGGCTTGATTATGTTTGTGGCATTGAGGTAAGTGTTTGGTCTAACCTTAGTTTGAGGGAATAGGAGTTGTAGTCTTATTTTCTATGTGTTAATTGTTGAGTACGACGTATAGGTATGGTCACGAGTACCTATACGTTGGTGTCAGGCATGCCCGTGAGTCTTATACTATGATTGTTGTGACTCCGATATGTATTGTCCATGCTTAATATGATGATTATCAATGTGGAACAAGGCTTATGGAAGTATTCTTGGTAATTGAACATTGTAGAACATTGTCTCAACTTGAGATTTATGTGTGAAGTGATTGTGGAAATGAGGAGAGGTTTATGATAATGTTTTCCCTTGCCGGATGTTATTTCTTATGATATTGTTTCCCTTGCCGGGATATTTTGTTATACTATTGTTCCCTTGCCAGGATTCTATTGTGATTTTATTGATTCCCTTGCCCGAATTGCTTTGTGATTATTGCTTGGGTAAGGAAGAGTGGAAAGCACGAAGGGTGATGTCGTGCGTAATATTTGTGAGTGAGTGTTAATGCACAAAGGGTGATACCGTGTCGATATTGTGAATATAAAAGCACAAAGGGTGATGTCGTGCCATGATATGAGTGATAATGCATGAAGGATAATGCCTTGCCATGATTATGTGGGGTAAAAGTACGAAGGGTGATGTCGTGCCCAATCTATTGATTCTTATGGTGAGAACGAGAGTAAAAGCATGAAGGGTGATGTCGTGCGCTTGTTACTGTTTTCCTTATTCTTGCCCATAATTGGATTTTGGTGTTCTTTGTGCTTCTCTACTGAAATTCTGTTAGTACTTGATATTCTTTGCAGCAGTTTCCCCCTTCCCATCTTTAACTGCTAGTTTCTTTCGTTATTATTGTTGTATATGATATAACTGCACATGTTTATTTGGTAGTCTTATCCTAGCCTCATCACTACTTCGCTGAGGTTAGGCTCGATACTTACCAGCACATGGGGTTGGTTGTGCTGATACTACACTCTGCACTGTGTGCAGATCCCGATGTTGGAGCATTTGGACCATATAGAGGTTGCTGCCTTCAGTCCAGCAGAGACCCGAGGTAGTCCTACAGACGTCCGTAGGCCTTGGTGTCCCCTTCTATCTTTTCCATTTTGTTTTTATGTATTTCAGAGATAGACTTGTATTATCCGTTCAGACCACTGCTTGTAGTATTCGTAGATGGTCCGTGACATTGTGACACCAATTTTGGGTAGAATTGTATTTTGAATTTTTGTATTAGTATTTAGTTAAACTATTAGATTTCATCTTCCGCATTTTCTATTTAATATGATTATTCTGCTGTTGATCACTTGTTCATTCATAAATGTTAAAAGGTTAAGGAGAAAAGGGTAATAAAATCTGTAATACTCGGCTTGCCTCGCTACGTGCCACTGGGATCAACTCTGATATCTACGCAAGACGTGCTGAAGTGTAGTATGAGTACAACCAACCTTATGTACCTTGTAAGTGCCGAGCCTATCCTCGATAAAGTAGTGACGATGCTATGGCAAGTCACTCACAAATAACTTGTATGAGATAATAACAACAGAAATATAGAGATAGAAATAAAGCAATAACTCATATAAATGGACTCGAAGGTCAACTAACAGGGAGCCCAGAATAACAAAGTCTCAAGTCTCATATCACAATACCGAAGATAACTCAATCCATCACAAACAATTACAACATATCCAATTTGTTGTGTCGCGCAACCCTATCTTACCATATCATCATCTGATCATATTGTCATCCGTCCTTATTCCTTCTTTTCATTTCAATACCATTCAATTTCCTTGCGGTGTGTAACCCGCTTCCCAAACAATTTTCAAATTATCAACATAACAGTTCAACCACAATATTTACAAAATATCAACATCAAGAAGGTTAATGTACAAGACAGTAGAGAACAACAGAATAATCGGAGAAATGACATTTTAAAATGCATCAATTAATATAAGAACAACAAAAATAGGTAAAATATGTGACAATTTAAATATCCAGTTAAAGCAAGTAGAAATAGGTAATAAAGCATAAATCATGTGACAAATGAACAAATTACGTTAGAGTAGTGATGTCGCCCAAACTCACACCACAAATATAGGTTGTGAGGCGGTCAAAGCAATAATAAAAATCCAACGCAAGTCGGGGTCGAATCCACAGGGAGTTAGATATGGGATTAGGTATATATCTAGACTAGGTGTATGATGTGCCCAAGATTGCACTTCCACATATTTGGTTGTTTCTTTCTACTTCTAATGATTATGCTAATATTTGCAAATGAAAAGCTAAGAGACAATATTTTCGGTGTTGGTTTTCAAGTTGATAAAAGGTATAGGGTTGCAACTTCCGCCTAGATGGATACCTAACGGGTTGAGAGCTTTAGGGCATGTTTGGTTGATCGGGATACAATATATTAATCACACGCGATTACTCACTCTATATCTATTGGTAGTTCGAGTAATTTTGTACAATTTGGTTTTCTCAAGTGCAAATGGGTATTTCACAAAACAAGTGATAGATGCTCAAGTCGGGTCTTACTATCTCTAGATTTTTTACCCTTTTATTGGGGCTATCAATTTCTTGAGTTCACCCCAAGTTCTTGTTAGCTAATTTTTCCTAGACTTAGTCTTTCTTCCTCAAGTAGAGACTAAGTCAATTAGGCATAAATCAATGTTTACAACCATCAATTCTAAAATTCAAGCAAGAACTAGGCTAAATATTATATACCCAATCATAAATAAGCCCTAAATCAATTATCCATTAAGTACCCATACTATGGTTGGGTCACAACCCTAACTAAGGGTTTAGCTACTCATAGAATTAAAGAAGAAACTAAGATAAAATTCATAATACTTGATTAAGGAAAGAAAATCTAATATTTAAAAGCTAATCTAGCACAATGTTACCCAATACAATAAACAAAATGGCTCAGGTGCTCCCAACTTACAAAACTTGACCTAAAAATGACAAAAAGTTCTATTTATACTAAGCTGAAAATATCTGACAAAATTACTCATGCGGAGGTTGTGCGGCTGCACAATTATGTGTGCGGTCCGCACAATAAGACTTGGTTTGACAGGTTCCAGTTCTGCGGGTGCACAATTCTGGGTTGTGGTCGGACTCCTTCAACTTCTGCAGATCGCACATTTATGAGTGCGACCACATTCTTGATTCCGCGACCACACAATTATAGTGTGGTCTGCACTCCTTGACTATGGGCTTTGGCATTGTGGGACTTCTGCGGACCGTACATTTCTTAGTGCGGTCGCGCTCTTGATTATGCGGCCGCACAAAAATGGTGCGGTCCGCATCTCTTCTTAGTCTTAAAATCCCATCTATCTGATCTTTGTATTCTCCGACCGCACCAGAATTGTGCGGTCCGCACTTTGCATAGCATTTCTTGTCAGAGGCTTTCTTCATGAACTACGGCCGCACTCAATATTGTGCAGTCCGCACAGTGCCCTTTTAGGCTTGTTTCTGTCCTTATCCAATATTACTTCTTTTTGAGTTGATTTTCATTTCTTTAGCTCATATTCTAACACTCCTGCAAGCAAGCACATTTCATTAGTTTTCGGGAATACCTTTAAGCAATTTTGACCTAAAACGAAAGTAAAAGAGTGAAAATAAGTAGTCAAAATCCCTACTTATCAAGTAGCAGTTACATGACAAATAACAAATATAGCATGGAGGTTAAGTAAAAACATATAACAATTAAAGCATATAACAAGAGATATCATGGAATAAATAAAAACATGAAAATAAATATCCAAATTCCGTATGCTAAGTCTCATATTGGTGTATATACACTCGTTACCTTGCATATACGCAGTTTCCCACATAATTCAGGTAAATATTATTTTAACAAATCCTAATTTCCTCAAGTCAAGGTTAGACACAACACTTATCTCACTTCGCGAATCAAGCAATCAATCAACCACGACTTTGCCGTTTGAACAAGCCTCCAAACCAACCAAATCTAGAAAATTATCGATCAAACGATTCAAAATAAGCTTTATAAACTACGCATTAATGAAAAAAGTTCAATTTTGATCATTTTGAAAAAATCAACAAAAGTCAACCCTGGGCTCGCTTGGTCAAAACCCGAAATTCGTACCAAAATTCGATTACCTATTCACCCCGAGTTCGGTTATATGATTTATTTTTAAATTTGGCCTCAATTTGAGGTCTAAATCTCAAATTTACAAAATTTTCCATTTCTACTCAAATCCCTAATTTTTACCATGAAAAACCTAGATTTGATGTTAAAATCTCGTGAAAAGTAATGGAGAATTGAAAGAAAGTGGATTACAATTGCTTACCAGTGATTTTGGGAAGAAAATGTCTTGAAAAATCACTTCTAGAGTGGTTAGGGTTGAGAAATGGTGTAAAATGAGCTAAGTATTGATTTTTTCCCCTTTTACCCAGTTGCATACGTTGCAATTGTGATGTCGTGTTCGCAATTGCGACCATCACAAATGCAAAGCACATGTTGCAAATGTGAATTGTGCATCAGAATCCCAGATGTAGCAAATGGGCAAAAATGATCATAAATGCGAAAATCCTACCTTCACAAATGCGGCCAGATTCTTCACAATTGCGAAGATGTTATATTTTTCAGGCGTTTGCCAATGCGAACTATTTCCTCGCAAATGCGAGGTTACCCAATCCCATGCCCTGCTCGCAAATGCGAACTTTTATATGTAAAAGCGGGCTCGTAATTGCGAGCTAGACCTCGCAAATGCGAGATTTGCAACTGAACACTAGAACTGGTAACGCACCAACAAGTTTCAAACCATGCAAACTCATCCGAAACAAGTTCGAAACTCACCCGAGCCCCTCAAGATCCAAATCAAACATGCACACAAGTGTAATAACATCATACGAACTCGCTTGCGCATTTAAATCACCAAAATAACATCTAAAACAATCGAATATCAAAATGAATGAAATTTCAAAGGGAAGCTCAAGAACAACTAGAATCACAACTAAGCGTCTGATTCATATCAGGCCAACTCCGAATTGCACTAAATTTTACAAACAAGTTTCAAATAGTAAAACAGACCTATACAAGTTTCAATCTAAAAATTTGAACCCTAGCCACGAAGTCAACTTATGGTCAAACCTAAAAAAAATTCAAAATTTCAAATTATTACCTTTCGAAAAAATGAGTCAAATCAACCTAGAGACATCCGATTTTAATTTCGGGTATAAGTTCAAGTCCAAAATTACAATACGGATCTACCGGAACCATTAAAATATCGATCAGGGTCATTTATACAAAATGTTGACCGTGGTCAACTCAAGTTATTTTTAAAGTCAAAATCATGTTTTCTTCAAATTTTTACGTAAAACCTTTTCAAAAAACGACACGAACCACATACACAAACCAAGAAATATCATATAGAGCTAATGGAGGTCTTGGAACATGGAAATAAGAGCTAGTACTCAAAACGGCCTATCGGATCGTTACACTTAATTAATTAGGGGAATATATCAAAGTAAGCATTACGTCTGTTATTAATAAAATAGGAGCTTTTATTTTCTCTTAGCATAATCAAATTTCATCACCATAATTGTTATCATTTTGCATATTATGCCTTTTTAAGGCTTGATATCCCTAGCTTAGAAATGTTGGTTTGTTAATAAAATCAACTTTTGTTGGGACATGATTAGACCTACATATTATCAAACTTGATACTGAATTCTTCCTGGGATTGAAAAAATAATTTCTGGGGATTTGATTTTTAATTGTATTTTTTATTAGATTATATTGAGAAAAAAGACTTTTTTTAGTACTTGCATGTTGTTCCAAGAAAATAAACTAGCATCAATAATAGTTATAATAAATTGATAAGTATTTTTTCATCTTTAACCCTAAGTTTAAATTCTAATAAGTATGAAATTGCCTACGAATTCAGATCCAATCCTAATACAAACACTAATATGGGATGAAAACCAAAAAATAATATTAAAAGAGTGTGATGACGGTCATCACTTGTTTTAAAAGTAAATTTTGCATTTCGAGGCTTTATAATCCTCTTTCGCTATCACCTCGATTTGCGTGCACAGTCCGAGCGCATAGGCAGAAAGCCATTATATGAAAATCTGTAAAAAATGATGAATTTTGCATTTAAAATGAGTTTAAGTTGACTTCGGTGAACATTTTGGGTAAACGGACCCAGACACGTGATTGGACGGTCCTGGAGGGTCCATAGAAAAATATGAAACTTGGGCGTATGCCCGGAATCGAATTCCGAGGTCCCAAGCCCGAGAAATAAATTTTTAAAGAAAATTATTTTCTGAAATTGTTTATGAGTTTTGGAAATAAAAAGTGTTTAAAACTTGATGGTATCGGGCCCGTATTTTGTTTTCGGTGCCCGATACAGGTCTTATATGTGATTTAAGGTAAGTCTGTGAAATTTGGTAAGAAACGGACTTGAAACGACGTGAATCGGATCGTTTTTGAGAAAATTGGAAATTTGAAGTTCTTAAGAAAATTTCATGATTTTGATGCTAAATTCATAGTTGTTGATGTTATTCTAGTGATTTGAACACATGAGCGAGTCCGTATGATATTTTTAGGTTGGTGTGCATGTTTGGTTTGGAGCCCCGAGTGCTCGGGCGAGTTTTGGATAGGCCACGGGGTAGATTTTGGACTTGGTGAATTGCAGGTTTTTAACTGGTGTGATCAGGCCTGCAGGCTTCGCATTTGCGAAGCCTGGCTCGCAAATGCGAGTTCGCAAATGTGAAGGCTGAGTCGCAAATGCGAAACAGCCCAGGCCAGCACTTCCTCGCAAATGCGAGATTTCCTTCGCAAATGTGATACCCCCCTTTTGGGCCTGTTATCGCAAATGCGATCCTTTGTTCGCATTTCCCAACTCGCAAATGCGAGATCCCTTTCGCAAATGCGAACATAGTAGAGTATTGCGAACCCTGGTCGCAATTCCCATATCTATATCCTGCAATTTTATAACTTAGCCGAAAATCTTTTATTTTTCACACTCTTTCAAAGCCAAAACACTCTTGGGCAATTTTTCAAAGACAATTCTTCTTCCAAATCAGTTATAAGTCAATTTTAACTCGTTTCCTTCAATCATTAACATCTTTTCACATGATTTTAACTCAAAATCAATGATTTTCATGGGGGAAATTGGGTGTTTTGGGTAAAACCTAGTTTTTTCAAAAATTGGGGATTCGGACCTCGATTTGAGGTCCGATTTAAAAATAAATTATATATTTGGGTTCGTGGGGGAATGCGTAATCGGGTTTTGGTTTGAACCTCGGGTTTTAAACATGTGGGCCCGAGGGCAATTTTTAAATTTTTGGGTAAAACTTTAGAAAATTCATTTTCATGTATTAGAATTGATTTATTTAGCATTTATTGATGTAATTAAGTAACTTGTGGCTAGATACGAGCGAAATGGTGGTGGAATCAAGAGGTAAAGCGATAGTTGAGATGTGAATTGTGTTCGTGACATTGATATAAGTGTTTAGTCTAACCTTAGCTTGAGGGATTAGGAGTCGTGTCCTATTTGCTATGTGGTATTTGTCGAGTACGACGTATAGGCATGGTGACGAGTATCTATACATTGGTGTCAAGCATGCCCATGGGTCTTACATTGTGATTATTATGACTTCATTGTATTATTCATGCTTTGATAATGATTTCTATTGTTGGGCAAAGTTTGTGGAAGTATTGTGACATTTGAACATTGAGGAGCGTTGGCTCAAGTTGTACAATGAAATGTGAAAGTATAAGTGGAAATTGAACCTTTTAGAGCGTTGACTCAAGTTGTTAAGTGAGTTGAGAAGTAAAAATGAAAAAGAGAAGAGAATCATTATATTATCTCCCTTTACGAGAATATGTTGTTTTTGATGTTATATCCATAGCCGGGATGTTGATGCTTCTTATGATGTTGTTCCCTTGCCGGGACTTGATTACTGAACTATTGCTCCCTTGCCGGGATTCTTATGATCATTTCATGTATTCCCTTGCCCTATTATTTATGATTGTTGTTTGGGTGAGGAAGAGTGTTAAGGCACGAAGGGTGATGTCGTGCCGCACGATGTACCATTCTGTGCCTATTATATTGATTTTATGGTGAGGATGAGAGTAAAAGCACGAAGGGTGATACCGTACAGTTTATGTTGATTCTTATGGTGAGGATGAGAGTAAAAGCACGAAGGGTGATGCCGTGCACTTGTCCTTGATTTTCCTTATTCTTGTTAATAATTGAGTTATGTTGTCCTTTACGTTTACTTACTGATTTTCTGTTGTTACTTGATTTTATTTTGGTGTTATAGATTCCCTTACCCTATTTGCCTTGTGATTTCTTGCTTGGGTGAGGAAGGGTGTAAAACACGAAGGGTGATGCCGTGTATTGTTTTGGTCAGAGAGTGTTAAAGCACAAAGGGTGATGTTGTGCACTTGTCTTTGATTTCCTGATTTTTATTGATAACTGAGTTACGGTTTCTCTATATTTAATTGCTGGTTTCCTGTTGATACTTGTTGTACCCCGCAGTATGATTTTCCCTTCCTATTTTCAATTGAACTGTGGTGATCCTCAGATTTATTTGTTGTTCTTCTGTTATTATTCGATGTTTCCCCGCAACATGTTTCCCCCTCCCATACTTGACTGTATATTACTGTTCTTCTTTTCCGCTGTATATAGTTAAACTGCATAGGTTTATTTGGTAGTCTGATCCTAGCCTCGTCACTACTTCGCCGAGGTTAGGCTAGGCACTTACCAGCACATGGGGTTGATTGTGCTGATACTACACTCTGCACTCTTTTGTGAAGACCCCAATGTTATAGACTTCAGACCGTAGTGAGATTGTTGTTTCTGGTTCATCAAGCGACCCGAGGTAGTCCTGCTGGCGTCCGCGGGCCTTGACGTCTCCTTTTATCTACTAATCCTATTTCTTTCTTGTATTTCTAGAGACAGTGTTGTATTTATTTCTTTCAAACCTTTATTTGTAATACTCTCAGACAGTCTGTGAAGCTGTGACACCAGTTCTGGGCAGTAGAGGTTCAAACAATTGTATTGGATTCATATTTAGAGAGTTGATTGCTTTTCTTCCGCTTATGGTAAATTCTGTTGTTTAAATGTTATTGCTTCATACTTGTTAAAGAATATAAAATGGGTAGAATAAGGTAATTTGTTCAAATAGTCGGCTTGCCTAGCTCACACTAGTAGGCGCCATCACGACTCCCGAGGGTGGGAAATCCAGGTCGTGACAAGTTGGAATCGGAGCTCTAGGTTACATGGGTCTTACAGTTCACATATAAGCTTAGTATAGTCTGAGGGATCGGTACAGAGACGTCTGTATTTATCCCCAGATGCTACAGAGTTAGGAAAAGTTTCACTTCTATTCTTCTCTGTCGTGCGGTTTTTGTTCTCTCATAGTTAAATTGAAACCTCTACTCTTGTCCTTTCGCGAATGACGAGGTCATATATCGCTTCTTCAGCCAAACAACAACACAGATCGGTGTTATATGTAGGCTTTGCGGAGTGTGGATAGGTTTCACCAAGCTTTTGCTACCACTTTCAGCGGTGCATCTTCTGAGGATCCCTAGGATTATCTAGACAATTGTCATGATGTTCTCAAGAACATGGGGATAGTGGAGACCAATGGGATCGACTTTGCTACTTTTTGCTTGTCTAGATCCGCCAAGACTTGGTGGAGATATTATTGTTTGGCTAGACCAGTCGGATCATTAGCTTTGACTTGGGAGCAGTTTACTCAGCTATTTCTGGAGAAGTTTCTCCCCATCACTTAGAGGGAGATCTATCGGAGGTAGTTTGAGCATCTCCAGTAGGGTTCTATGACTGTTACTCAGTATTAGACCAGATTCATCGACTTGACTCCTCATGCTCTTATCCTACTTCCCACCGGAGAGAGAGTGATGAGGTTCATTGAGGGACTCGTTCAGCCCGCTCACTAAATTGGAGGTGGAGGTAGAGGTACTAGAGGTGGAGGTAGAGGCATTAGAGGTGGAGGTAGAGGCGCTAAGGGTGGAGGCCAGCCAGCAACAGATCATCCCAGAGTTGTAGTTCAGGATGGTGGGGCCCAGCCCCGATGTTTTGCTCTTCCAGCTAGGCCCGATGCTGAGGCTTTCGATGCAGTTATCACAGATACTATTCTGATTTGCAATAGAGATGCTTCGGTTTTACTTGATCCATGATCTACGTACTCCTATGTGTCATCTTATTTTGCACCGTATCTGCTCATGCCTAGTGATTCTTTGAGTGCTCCTGTTTATGTGTCTACACTGGTGGGTGATTCTATTGTGGTAGATCGAGTCCATCCTTCATGTATTGGGTGATTCTATTGTGCTCCTGTTTATGTGGGGATTTTGATACTCGTGTAGATTTGCTTCTTCTAGACATGGTTGATTTCGATGTCATGTTAGGAATGGACTGGTTATCACCTTATCACGCTATCTTGGACTGTCATGCCAAGACTATGACCTTAGCCTTGCCGGGTTTACCTCGTTTAGAGTGGAGAGGGACTCCTGGTCATTCTACCCGCAATGTTATCTCATATATGAAGGCTCGGTGTATGGTCGAGAAGGGGTGTTTGGCCTATTTGGCCTATGTCCGTGATTCTAGTGCTGAGGTTCCTTCTATTGGTTCTGTGCCCGTTGTTCGTAAATTTCCTGAGGTATTCCCTTCAGACTGTCGGGTATGCCACCAGACATGGATATTGACTTTTTCATTGATTTGGCTCCGGGCACCCAACCCATTTCTATCTCGCCGTATCGTATGGCCCCGCCTGAGTTAAAAGAGCTGAATGAGCAGTTGCAAGACTTGCTTGAGAAAGGTTTCATTAGACCGAGTGTTTCGCCTTGGGGTGCGCCGGTGTTGTTTGTTAAGAAGAAGGACGGATCGATGAGAATGTGTATTGATTACCGGCAGTTGAACAAGGTTACAATCAAGAATAAGTATCCATTGCCGAGGATTGATGATTTGTTTGGTCAACTTCAGGGTGCCAAGGTATTTTCGAAGATTGACTTGAGATCTGGCTACCATCAGTTGAGGATTAGTGCATCTGATGTCCTTAAGATAGCTTTTTGCACTCGGTACGGGCATTATGAGTTCTTGGTAATGTCATTCGGGTTAACAAATGCCCCAGCAACTTTTATGGATTTGATGAACCGAGTGTTCAGGCCTTACTTGGATTCGTTTGTGATAGTTTTCATTGATGATATTTTGATCTATTCCCATAGTCGGGAGGAGCACGAGCAGCATCTTAGAGTGGTTTTTCAGACTTTGAGGGATAGTCAGTTGTATGCCAAGTTTTCGAAGTGTGAGTTTTGGTTGAGTTCAGTTGCATTCCTAGGTCATGTTGTATCAGCAGAGAGTATTCAGGTTGATCCGAAGAATATTGAAGCAGTCAAGAACTGGCCTAGACCAGCATCAGCTACATCGATCCGGAGTTTCTTGGGATTGGCAGGCTACTGTCGTCGGTTTGTGGAGGAATTTTCATCTATCGCAACCCCAATGACTAGATTGACCCAGAAGGGTGCCCAGTTCAGATAATCGGACGAGTGTGAGGCGAGCTTTCAGAAGCTCAAGACAACTCTGACTACGGCACCGGTGTTGGTTTTGCCCATAGGTTCAAGGCCTTATATAGTTTATTGTGATGCATCTCGTATTGAACTTAGTGCGGTGTTGATGCAGGATGGCAAGGTCATTGCCTATGCTTCACGGCAGTTGAAGGTTCATGAGAAGAACTATCCGATTCATGATTTGGAGTTGGCAGCCATTGTTCACGCATTGAAGATTTGGAGCCATTATCTGTATGGCATGGCATGTGAGGTGTTCACGGATCACAAGAGTCTGAAGTATTTTGTTCAAGCAGAAGGAGCTAAATTTGAGGCAAAAAAGGTGGTTGGAGCTATTAAAGGACTATGATATCACCATCTTATATCATCCGGGAAAGGCCAATGTGGTGGCCGATGCTTTGAGTAGGAAGTCAGCCAGTATGGATAGTCTTGCTTATATTCCAGTCGGTGAGAGGCCGCTTGCCTTGGTTGTTCAGGCTTTGGCCAATCAGTTTGTGAGGCTGGATATTTCTGAGCTCAGCCGTGTGTTAGCTTGCACAGTTGCTCGTTCTTCTTTATTAGAGCGTATCCGAGATTGGTGTAGCAAGGAGGTGCCAAGTAGGTTACCTTAGGAGATGATGGAGTTTTGAGATTGCAGGGTCGAGTTTGTGTGCCTAATATGGATGCGCTTCGAGAGTTGATTTCAGAGGAGGCCATAGTTCCCGATACTCTATTCGTCCGAGCACCACGAAGATGTATCAGGATTTGCGGCAGCATTATTGGTGGAGAAGAATGAAGAAGGACATCGTCGCATATGTGGCTCGGTGTTTGAATTGTTAGCATGTTAAGTACGCTCATTAGAGACCTGGTGGTATGTTCCAGAAGATTGAGATTCCTAAGAGGAAGTGGGAGCATATCACTATGGACTTCGTTGTTGGACTCCCACGGACTCAGAGGAAGTTCAATGCAATGTGGGTTATTATTGATAGGCTGACCAAGTTAGCACATTTCATTCCTGTGGCAGTCTCCTACTCTTCCGAGAGGTTAGCTAAGATCTATATTCGGGAGATTGTTCGTCTTCATGGTGTGCCCAAGTCTATCATTTCGGATCGAGGTACGCAGTTTACCTCCCATTTCTGGAGAGCAGTTCAGCGGGAGTTGGGCACATAGGTTGAGTTGAGCACAGCGTTTCATCCTCAGACGGACGGGCAGTCCGAGCGGACCATTCAGATTTTGGGGATATAGTCCGAGATTGTGTCATTGACTTTGGAGGCTCGTGGGATCAGTTTTTGCTTAGCAGAGTTTGCGTACAACAACAACTACCAGTCGAGTATCTAGATGGCTCCTTATGAGTCTTTGTATGGTAGGCGATATCAGTCGCCAGTTGGATGGTTTGAGCCAGGGGAGGTTCATATGTTGGGTACGGATTTGGTTCAAGATGCCTTAGACAAGGTCAGGATTATTCAGGATAGGCTTCGTACAGCTCAGTCCAGGCAAAAGAGTTATGCCGACCGTAAGGTTTGTGATTTGGCATTCATAGTCGGTGAGCGGGTATTGCTTCGAGTGTCGCCTCTGAAGGGCGTGATGAGATTTGGTAAAAAGGGCAAGCTTAGCCCTAGATTCATTGGCCCGTTTGAGATTCTTGATCGAGTGGGAGAGGCGGCTTACAGACTTGCATTGACATCGAGCTTATCAGCCGTGCATCCAGTGTTTTATGTGTCTATGCTTCGGAAATATCACAGCGATCCATCCCACGTGTTAGATTTCAGCACTGTCTAGTTGGACAAGGACTTGTCTTATGAGGAGGATCCGGTAGCTATTCTAGACCGGCAGGTTCGTCAGTTGAGATCGAAGACTTTTACTTCTGTTCGTGTTCAGTGGAGAGGTCAGCCTGCTGAGGTATCGACCTGGAAGTCCAAGTCTGATATGTGGAGCCGGTATCTCCATCTTTTCCCCCGACTCAGGTACTTCCTTCTTCTGTCCGTTCGAGGATGAACGGGTGTTTTAGAGGTGGAGAATTTGATGACCCAAAAGGTCATCACTTGTTTTAAAAGTAAATTCTGCATACTGAGGCTTTAAAAACCTTTTTTGGCATCACCTCGATTTGTGTGTGCAGTCCGAGCGCGTAGCTGGAAAGCCATTATGTGAAAATCTGTGAAAAATGATGAATTTTGCATTTAAAATGAGTTTAAGTTGACTTCGGTCAACATTTTGGGTAAACGGACCCGGACCCCTGATTGGACGGTCCCTAAGTGTCCGTAAGAAAATATGGAACTTGGGCGTATGCCCGGAATC
This sequence comes from Nicotiana tabacum, assembly GCF_000715075.1. NCBI lineage: Eukaryota > Viridiplantae > Streptophyta > Magnoliopsida > Solanales > Solanaceae > Nicotiana > Nicotiana tabacum. The sequence goes on along the minus strand of NC_134084.1, from coordinate 85,411,694 downwards.
GAATTCCGAGGTCCCAAGCCCGAGAAATAAATTTTTAAAGAAAATTATTTTCTGAAATTGTTTATGAGTTTTGGAAATGAAAAGTGTTTAAAACATGATGGTATCGGGCCCGTATTTTGGTTCTGGCACTCGGTATAGGTCGTATATGTGATTTAAGGTAAGTCTGTGAAATTTTGTAAGAAACGGACTTGAAACGACGTGAATCGGATCGTTTCTGAGAAAATTGGAAATTTGAAGTTCTTAAGAAAATTTCATGATTTTGATTCTAAATTCATAGTTGTTGATGTTATTCTAGTGATTTAAACACACGAGTGAGTCCGTATGATGTTTTTAGGTTGGCATGCATGTTTTGGTTTGGAGCCCCGAGGTCTCGGGTGAGTTTTGGATAGGCCACGGGGTAGATTTTGGACTTGGTGAATTGCAGGTTTTTAACTGGTGTGATCAGGCCTGCAGGCTTCGCATTTATGAAGCCTGGCTCGCAAATGCGAGTTTGCAAATGCGAAGGCTGAGTCGCAAATGCGAAACAGCCCAGGCCAGCTCTTCCTCGCAAATGCGAGATTTCCTTCGCAAATGCGATACACCCTTTTTGGGCCTCTTATCGCAAATGCGATACGCCCCTTTGGGCCTCTTATCGCAAATGCGATCCTTTGTTCGCATTTCCCAACTCGCAAATGCGAAATCCCCTTTGCAAATGCGAACATAGCAGAGGTCGGGGTTCGCAATTGTGAACCCTGGTAGCAATTCCCATATCTGCAACCTGCAATTTTATAACTTAGCCGAAAGTTTTTCATTTTTCACTCTTTCAAAACCAAAACACTCTTGGGCGATTTTTCAAAGACAACTCTTCTTCCAAATCGATTGTAAGTCAATTTTAACTCGTTTCTTTCAATCATTAACATCTTTTTACATGATTTCAACTCAAAATCAATGATTTTCATGGAGGAAATTAGGTGTTTTGGGTAGAACCTAGGTTTTTCAAAAATTGGAGATTTGGACCTCGATTTGAGGTCCGATTTCAAAATAAATTATACATTTGGGTTCGTGGGTGAATGGGTAATTAGATTTTGGTTCGAACCTCGTATTTTTACCATGTGGGCCCAGGGACGATTTTTGACTTTTTGGGTAAAACTTTAGAAAACTCATTTTCATGCATTATAATTGATTCATTTAGCATTTATTGATATAATTAAGTAACTTGTGGCTAGATACGAGTGAATTGGTGGTGGAATCAAGAGGTAAAGCGATAGTTGAGACGTGAATTGTGTTCGTGGCATCGAGGTAAGTGTTTGGTCTAACCTTAGCTTGAGGGATTAAGAGTCGAGTCCTATTTACTATGTGGTATTTGTCGAGTACGACGTATAGACTTGGTGACGAGTATCTATACATTGGTGTCAAGCATGCACGTGGGTCTTCCATTGTGATTATTATGACTTCGTTGTATTATTCATGCTTTGATGATGATTTCTATTGTTGGGCAAAGTTTGTGGAAATATTGTGACATTTGAACATTGAGGAGCGTTGACTCAAGTTGTACAATGAAATGTGAAAGTATAAGTGGAAATTGAACCTTTTAGAGTATTGGCTCAAGTTGTGAAGTGAGTTGAGAAGTAAAAGTGAAAAAGAGAAGAGAATCATTATATTATCTCCCTTGCCGGGAATTTGTTGTTTTTGATGTTATCTCCCTAGCCGGGATGTTGATGTTTCTTATGATATTGTTTCCTTGCCGGGACTTGATTACTGAACTATTGTTCCTTTGCAGGGATTCTTATGGTAATTTCATTTATTCTCTTGCCCTATTATTTGTGATTGTTGTTTGGGTGAGGAAGAGTGTTAAAGCACGAATGGTGATGTAGTGTATGATTTTGTAAGGAAAGAGTGTAAAGCACGAAGGGTGATGCCACGTTGCACGATGTACCATTCCATGCCTATTATATTGATTTTATGGTGAGGATAAGAGTAAAAGCACGAAGGGTGATGTCGTGCAATTTTATGTTGATTCTTATGGTGAGGAAGAGAATAAAAGCACGAAGGGTGATGCCGTGCACTTGTCCTTGATTTTCCTGATTCTTGCTGATAATTGAGTTATGTTGTCCTTTACGTTTACTTACTGATTTTCTGTTGTTACTTGATTTTATTTCGATGTTATAGATTCCCTTACCCTATTTGCCTTGTGATTTGTTGCTTAGGTAAGGAATAGTGTAAAGCACGAAGGGTGATGTCGTGTATTGTTTTGGTGAGAGAGTGTTAAAGCACGAAGGGTGATGCCTTGCACTTGTCTTTGATTTCCTAAGTTTTATTGATAACTGAGTTACGGTTTCTCTATATTTAATTGCTGGTTTGCTGTTGATACTTGTTGTACCCCGTAGCATGATTTCCCCTTCCTATTTTCAATTGAACTGTGGTGATCCTCATATTTATTTGTTGTTCTTCTGTTATTATTCGATGTTTCCCTGCAACATGTTTCCCCCTCCCATACTTGACTGTATATTATTGTTCTTCTTTTCCGCTGTATATAGTTAAAGTGCACAGGTTTATTTGGTAGTCTGGTCCTAGCCTCGTCACTACTTTGCCAAGGTTAGGCTAGGCACTTACCAGCACATAGGGTTGATTGTGTTGATACTACACTCTACATTATTTTGTGCAGAACCCAGTGTTGTAGACTTCGGACCATAGTGAGATTATTGTTTCTGGTTCATCAAGCGACCCGAGGTAGTCCTGCAGGCGTCCGCAGGCCTTGACGTCTCCTTCTATCTACTATTCCTGTTTCTTTCATGTATTTCCAGAGACAGTGTTGTATTTATTTCTTTCAAACCTTATTTGTAGTACTCTTAGACAGTCTGTGAAGCTGTGACACCAGTTCTGGGTAGTAGAGGTTCAAACAATTGTATTGGATTCATATTCAGATAGTTGATTGCTTTTCTTCCGCTTATGGTAAATTCCGCTGTTTAAATATTATTGCTTCATACTTGTTAAAGAATATATAATAGGTAAAAAAAGGTAATTTGTTCAAACAGTCGGCTTGCCTAGCTCACACTAGTAGGCACCATCCCGACTCCCGAGAGTGAGAAATCTGGATCGTGACAAAGAGATAACGACAACTGCTTTCACATCACATTATTTTATTTTATTAGTCATTTTCAAGAGTGTATAAAAATGTCTCAGGAAATTAATTATTAATTGAAAATAATAAAGAAAAATAAGAAGTAAAAAATAGATTGTTTAACCTAATTGACTCATCCTTTTTAAAATGTTATTCTTTTTATATTTTTATTTTTTCTTCTTAATTTTGTGGGGTTGGGCGTTAGGGGTAGGGATAGGGATATGGGTAGGGGTAGGGAGTGCGGTAGGATAATAACTTATATGCACCCAATGTTTACACTAATCCAATGAATATATAAGATGTTTCTTCGCATCCACTTTTATTACTAAATCTTAATACTTCACATTTTTTCCATCACTTATGACTTAATAATAGTCAATTAACATCATCCGTTATAAATATCGAGTGTAGGTAAATGTTTATCGTGTTATAATGAATTTAGTGAAAAATGCCATATGAACATATATTTGTCCTTTAACATCCAATATATATCAAGATCCTTAACGATTAAATTTAGCCAATTATTCAGGTCAACTTACTATATAGATAGCTATTTTAGAGCCCCTACTTTTAAGCATAAGCCATAAGTTAGGAATTCTAACTTTTGACTTTTGGTTTATTTTTGTCATTTTAGCTTAAAAATAAATGCTTAAAAACATATTTTTTTTATTTTGTCCAAATACTACAAAATAGCTTAAAAGCGATTTTAGCTTAAATTAAAATAAACCAATCCAAACAGACTCTTAATTATCTAATTTCTTGAATCATGATAAAGGAGTAGCATAATATTTTTAAGAAAAGCCAATTAGCAAGACTACTTTTTATGGTTGTTTAGACTAGTGTTTTAAAAGGCGTAGGAGTAAGGAGATGCATTTTATATATGCCTCAGCAATGCATAAGTCCCGAGGCACGGGATACAAGTCCAATTGGTATTTAATTTTTAATATTTATAAAATAATATAATTATAGTAAATATTTTAAATAGGTAAAATTACATAAAAATTAATGAAAACTATGATGACCCAAAAGGTCATCACTCATTTTGAAAGTAAATTCTGTGTTCCAAGGCCTTAAAAATCTTTTTTTTTGTCTCACCTCGATTTGTGTGCGCAGTCCGAGTGCATTTTCGGAAAGCTTTTATGTGAAAACTAAGAAAAATAAGGAAAATGGCCTTTAAAATTGATTAAAGTTAATTTTGGTCAACATTCTTGGTAAACGGACCCGGACCCATGATCTGACGGTCTTGTAGGGTTCGTCGTAAAATATGGAACTTGGGCATATGTCCGGAATCGAATTTCGAGGTCCCAAGCCTGAGAAAAGAATTTTTAAAGAAAATTATTTACTGGAAAATATAAAAGCTTTTAGAAGAGAATTGATGTAATTTCTTGATGGTATCGGGCCCGTATCGTGCGCAATCCGGTTGCGTTTCGGAAAACTTTTATGTGAAAACTAAGAAAAATAAGTAAAATGGCTTTTAAAATTGATTCAAGTTGACTTTGGTCAACATTCTTGGTAAACGGACCCGGACCCGTGATTCGACGGTCTCGTAGAGTCTATCGTAAAATATGGGACGCATATGCCCGGAATCAAATTTCGAGGTCCCTAACCCGAGAAAAGAATTTTTAAAGAAATTTGTTTACTGGAAAATATAAAGACTTTTAGAAGAGAATTGATATAATTTCTTGATGGTATCGGGCCCGTATCTTAGTTCCGGAGCCCAGTAAAAGTTTAAAATAATAATTAAGTTGAATCTGTAAAGATTGGTAAAGATCGAAATTGATTTGGTATAAAACGGACCTATAGTTGAGAAAATAGTAATTCCAATGTTCTTGAGCGATTTCATGAATTTGAGGTTTAATTCATAGTTGTTGATATTATTTTGATGATTTGATCGCACGGGCAAGTCCGTATGATATTTTTGGACTTGCGTGCATATTTGGTTTGGAGCCCTGAGGGCTCGGGTGAGTTTTTGATAGGCCACGGGCTAAAATTGGATTTAGGAAAGATTGCTGGTATCTAATATTTTTTCCCAGGCCTCTGATCTCGCAATTGCGAGACCAGACTTCGTAATTGCGAAGTTCTCAGGTATGGGAATTGCGACCCAGACGTCGCAAATGTGAACCAAGCCTGGGCAGGCCTTGATCGCAAATGCGACCTTTTTGATCGCAAATGCGAAAGCGGCAGAGTCACAAATTAAATGCGACTAATTCTTCGCACTTCTTCGCAAGTGCGAAGACAGCAAGTTCCAAAGGGTTTCGCAATTCGTAATTGCGACAACTGAGACCTGCTAAATGAAATTTTGACGGTATTTTTCCCCATTTTTCAAACTCTTTCAAACCCTAAAACATCTTGGACGATTTTCAAAGGCAACAACTCTTCCAAATCATTAGTAAGTCATTTCTAACTCATTTCTTTCAATCTAATCCATCTTTTTTACATGATTTTATTTCAAAATCAATGGTTTTTCATGGAAAATTGGGTGATTTTGGGTAGAACTTAGAATTTTCAAATTTTGGGGATTTGGACCTCGATTTGAGGTTTGATTTCAAAACAAATTATATATTTGAGTTTGTTAGGGAATGGATGATCGGGTTTTGGTTTGAATCGGGTTTTGACCAAGCGGGCCCGGGGTCAATTTTTGACTTTTTCGGAAAATTATTAGAAAACCTATTTTCATGTATTAGAATTGGTTTATTTAGCATTTATTAATGTTATTAAGTAAATTGTGTCTAGATACAAGCGGGTTGGTGATAGAATCAAGAGGTAAAGCGGTAGTTGAGGCTTGATTGTATTTGTGGCATTGAGGTAAGTGTTTGGTCTAACCTTAGCTTGAGAGAATATGAGTTGTAGTCTTATTTGCTATGTGTTAATTGTTGAGTACGACAAATAGGTGTGGTGACGAGCACCTATACGTTGGTGTCAAGCATGCCAGTGAGTCTTATACTATAATTGTTGTGACCCGATTATGTATTGTCCATGCTTAATATGATGATTTCTAATGTTGAACAAGGCCCATGGTAGTATTCTTGGTAATTGAACATTGTAGAGCATTGGCTCAAGTTGAGAATTGAGTTATGAAGTAATTGTGGAAAAGAGAAGAGGTTTATGATATTATTTCCCTTGCTGGGATGTTATTTCTTATGATATTGTTTCCATCGCCGGGATATTATTGTTATACTATTGTTCCCTTGCCGGGATTCTATTGTGATTTCATTGATTCCCTTGCCCGAATTGCTTTGTGATTGTTGCTTGGGTAAGAAAGAGTATAAAAGCACGAAGAGTGATGTCGTGCATGATATTTGTAAGCGAGTGTTAATGCACGAAGGGTTATGCCGTGACATGATGTGAGTGATAATGCACGAAGGATAATGCTGTGCCATGATTATCTGAGGTAAAAGCACGAAGGGTGATGTCGTGCACTTGTTATTGTTCTCCTTATTCTTGCTTATAGTTGAATTTTGGTGTTCCGTATGCTTCCTTACTGAATTTCTGTTTGTACATGATATCCCCCCGAGCATATTTTCCCCTTCCCATCTTTAACTGTTAGTTTTTGTTGTTATTATTTGTTGTATATGATATAACTGCACAGGTTTATTTGGTAGTCTTGTCCTAGCCTCGTCACTACTTCGTCAAGGTTAGGCTCGACACTTACCAACACATGGGGTCGATTGTGCTGTACTACACTCTGCACTGTGTGCAGATCCCGGTGTTGGAGCTTTTGGACCACAATGAGGTTGCTGCCTTCAGTACAGCGGCGGAGACCCGAGGTAGTCCTGTAGACGTCCGCAGGCCTTGATGTCCCCTTCTATCTTTCCATTCTATTTTTATGTGTTTTAGAGACAGATTTATATTTTCATTCAGACCGCTGTTTGTAGTATTCGTAGATGGTCTGTGACATTGTGACACCAATTCTGGGTAGAGTTATATGTTGGATTCTGTATTAGTATTTGGTTAAACTATTAGTTTTCATCTTCCGCATTTCTATTTATTATAATTATTTCGTTGTTGATCACATGTTAATTCATAATTGTTAAAGGTTAAGGAAAAAAGAGTAATGAATCTATAATACTCGGCTTTCCTAGCTTTCATGAGTAGGCACCATCACGACTTCCGAGGGTTGGAAATCCGGGTCGTGACAAATATATATATATATATATACACGCTCCGTCCCTACAAAAAATTAGTCAAAATAATTTATTTTACGCTATTGACAAGCACACGTAACTTACGTCGAAAATAATAGTTTTCTATATGGAGGAACAAAAAGGATGACTAATCTTCAATTTGGACTTTGAACTTGCTGCTATGGAGGTGATTGAAGTCTTTTAGTTGCAAAAAAAAATTGATTGTTCGTTTATTTTGGGAGATAGTAGCAGACTAGCGGACAAGATAAAGAATTGAAAAAGATCATAAATTAAGGCTTCTAGCAATAGAAAAAAGTTCTTGACTTTTAATTTAATTTCAGTTCCTTTTTAAAACTCTTGAGTAATTACAAGTTTACTTTTGAGAATTTGGGTATTATGATAAGGACTTATTCAGCAAATATTATCTTAATTAAAAAAAATCTTTCAGGCTTACGCCTCACTACAAAAACGCATCTCAAATCCCGAGCAAATGCCCCGAATTGCTGGGTGTATGCCGCTTGAAACTTTCGTCCCCACTATCGCCTCTGGGCATTGTTGAAGTGCCTCGCTTCGGGGCTCGACCCAAAGCTCGCATAAAAAACGTCTTTTAAAACACCGCTTTAGACCTTTCACGGGGAAAATTGAAGGCAAATTAATTGAATTTAGGACCCACTACTAATGGGCAAAGGGCCTGACATCATGTATACAAGTAGGGTCCCCGGGGGTCTAGAAGAAAAAGAAATTCAAAGAAAAAAAGGAGGGGGGGTATTTTTAAATCACCGCCTATTGAAAGATAATCATTTTTCAACAAAAATATTTTTATGGTGATTGAAAAATATTTTCTAAAAGAAAATGTAAATGAAAGATTTATAACAACATTAACTAATAGGGTAGTATTTTGATGAAAATTATCAGTATTAAGATCGATAATAAAATGTCTAAGTAATTATTAGAATAGTGATATGAATTAAACGTTAGTTAAGTTATAGGAAAGTAATCTCTGTCCATGAGTGTGAGTAGTTATTTCTTTCCTTAAAAAAATTTCGTGGAAAATGTTGTTCCTGAAAAAAAAAATGTCTTCTACTAATCGAACACCAATAAAAGAGTCATGAAAAATAACTTATGAATGTTCTTCTTTTCTGTATTACAAATTAATGAGAAGTGAGATTGAATTAAGTTAAATTTAACTATTCTCCTTTTCTGTACTGGTATACTACAGTTAACTTCTGGAGCAATTATGAACTTAATTAAAAAAAGAATAAATAAGAGGAAAGCATTATTCCTACATCCATTAATGCGAAGATTTTGCAGGAATCATAAAATGCAACTTTTGTATTAAGCTCAGACACCTCCTTTACCATAACCAAAAGACTTAATCATTTTATTAAGCTTTTGCTGCTTACTTTTGGGATTAATTAATTAATTCCATATAATTGCTTTATTCATACATTGGATTAAGAAAACTGATCGCCACTGAATTGAATCATTCACCACACCGGAGCTTTTGACTATTTTGTTCTGCTGTTAAGTTAAAGATGAACACTAATTAAGTTATTTCAATAACTTCCAAAGCAAAACTTATGTTGATTAAATTCCTTGATTAAGTGCTTAAATTTGTCACTAGTAGACGAACACTAATTGATTGTTTTGGGACACTTGACATAATTTGTGTAGCATAAACTTGTCTTTCTTACATAAGTGGACTCTAAGAGTATCATTACATTAATTACCTAGTTTTTCATTTTAAATTACTTTAGCATGATTCTTGTTTAGTTTGTCTGTCTATTAATTTTGGCATTTTAGGGTTTCATCATTCCCAATCATTAAACACGTTAGCTAGATATCAATAAGAACAATCAGTGAATTTGGACAAACGACAATAATTTGCAAAGGCTAAATTACTCATAATTTATTTATGAAAAATAGAAAGAAAAAAAGGCAGAGGAAAGAAGAACTTAGAATATTATAATAATTAATTTCTAATAGTATTAACTTTACAAATAATCAGCAGTAAAGTTAAGACCCAATGACGTATCAACTGTGAAATCTTAGAAGCTTAACTTTTACTATTTGGTTAGTGTTTAACAAAAAATCTGAGTCTTTGGTCAAAGCTAGAAAGAAATTCGGGTTACTGATAATCAGGAGACAAAAATAAAATATTTTTGAGAATGAAGGTAAAACAGTAAAAAGTTTTGTATTTCAGTAAGATCTCAATAGTATTTTTTTTGTACTTACAGATGTTGAGTCTCTCCCCTTTTATAGTTGATTCTAGGAGAAGATATAATGCATTTGTCTTAATGAGGCAATTATGAGCAATAAATGATATTTAAAAGAAACGTTACACAATCATTTCTATTTAATTCAGATTCTCTAACGTATTTGACATTTAATGTTGTATTTAAACTCTTTTACGTCATCAGATTCGTATCTTCAACTTCTTCTGATCTTTGATCTTTAAACGACTCGAATAGGTACGAGACTCGTACCTACTTTAGTAACGGTCCACACCTATGTTGCTTTCTTTTTCCCCTATATGTTGTCGCCCGTGCCTCTTGGCTATTTATTGCGTTTTGACCTTTTGACCAGTCCACGTGTCATGACACGTCATCTTCAATATTCAGACTCAGTTTTTTCCCAATACAGATAGTCCCCCCACTTTCCATTTATTTATCCATTAAATATTTGGGAAGTGGACCTTCACAAAAAGGGAATTTTTTGTTGTAATCAATGCTATGACAGTACTGGCGCCCCAGTTGTCTTTTCTATTTAATGCTCTGCACACGTGTCACCTTCCGATTGGTTTCGTAATTCTGCAGCCTTTTTCCAAGGTTTATTCATCCTTTATATTCACGAACCGATAGTTGCCTTTATTATAGGCTTTCCATCATTACACTTCTTTGCTTGACGGTTGCTATTATATACATATATATCCTTTTTCCCTTTGTCCTTTTCTTCATAAACCCTTAACAGATCCTTTACTCTTTATTTCTACTCCTTTCTCCTTGAGTTCATCCTTTTCTCTGCAATGGCATCTCCGAATCCTAACCCTAAAAGAATCCCAATTCTTGATAGCTTCCCCAATGCCCCTGTAAGACATAGAAGAGGAAGAGGAGGCAGGCTTCGTAGCCTAGGATCCGTTCGTGGTGGTGCCTCTGGTTCTGTCATGCCTTCTTCTAGCTCCGGTACTATTTCCAGAGGTTCTATCACTAAGAAATCTTCCTCTAAAGGTAAAGAACTTCCTGAGCCTCTTCAAGAGCCTTTAGTTGAGGAAATAGTACCCAACGACCTATCTTTTGAGAATGATAGGAAATCTCTTCGTGAGCAAGTTGTCAATTTGGAGAAGCTGATACTTTTCCTTTTTTAATCACTGAACCTTTGGTTTCTATTGTTCGAAAAGATTGCAACTGGAGAAGTGATTTTCGTATAGTAATCCCTAATCCAAATCAAAGAATATCTTCTTTTAGGATTGGATTTTCTTTTGTTTATACTTACCCCTTCACTTTGGGATTTATTCCTGCTATTGACCTAGTCATACTTGATTTCTGTCGTTTTTTCAAAATTTGTTTGGGACAAATTGGTCCCCTTGTATGGAGAACAGTGGCTTGTTTGAGGTATTTATCTGTTAAAGCCGGTGTTGATTTTTCCTTTCCCCACCTTATTCATCTTTACCACCCCAAGTTATTTCGCAATGGAGTTTTTACTCTAACTGCAAGAAGTAAAAGGGTCTTAGTAAGCCCTGAAGATGACAATGACCGCATGTGGTACACTCGTTATGTTGCGGTACGCACAGTTGATTTGGTGGGTGAAACAAATATCCCCTTCCCTGAGAAGTGGAACTTTGCACGTAAGTTTTTTTTTACTTACCGTTCTTACCTCTTAAGAATTTCAACTTCTTTTCTAATTTCATCCTTTTTTGCTTTTCTATAGCAACCATGGGAGATGTGGAACCCGTTCCTAATTTTCGTGGTTGGGTAGATTTAATCATGAAAGTCGTGCCTATGGAGGCGAGAACGTGGAAATCCATTTCCAATTTACATGGTTGGAAAGTGAAAACTCACGGTATGCATCTCTTTATCATTTTTCGTATGACAAGTCCTTTATTTTTCCTAACTTCTTTTTTTAAAATCCTTCTTTTTGTCAGGATTTGTTATTCGAGGAATGACAACCGAAGTGGCTACTGCCCTTCGAGCCTCTTCTGGTACTTCTCTTTCTGTGGAGAGAACTCAAGCTAGGCTGTCAAAGAGGAAAGTTGTAGAAGAAGATTCTGAGGACGATGAAGACGAAGACACCTCTTTGATAGCTAGACCAAGAGCCAGGAGACGCATAGTTTCCGAGAATGAAGTTGAAGTTACCCCTGTCTGTGCCTCTCTTACTGAACCAGTTCACATTCCCTCTGAAGATGAAACCACTCCGAGGGACACCAACGAATCTATTCATCGTCTCTTCGTTGGTGGTTTTGAAAGTGGAGAACTAGGTCCAGTTTTAGATGAAGTTCCTCTTTCTTCCTCTGTTCCCATTCCTTCTTTTCCTGCTTCTTTACCTACTTCTGCTCCCTTACCTGCTTCGAGTCCTATGACTCCTGTTATTTTCACTTCTTCTACCACTCTTCCTTCTATAGTTCCCCCTTCCTCTGTTCAATATGCAGAGGAGGGTTCTAGTAGCAGAAGCTTGGCTATAAGGAGCGTTACACTTGAAGTTCCTGCTAACAACAGCCTTTTAAGGAAGTCTGGTGGAGCAGATGACTGGCTTAGGCCTTTGATTGGAGATATTGAGAAGAATAAGATGGACAGCCATAGCTGCTTAACTTTGATGAATGACATTGTTCATTCTACTTTGAAGGTATTCTTCCTTCACTTACTAACAAGTTTTTTTTTAAAAAAAAATTCTTATTTCTATGAATTGTCACTGCAGGCTAACCTCATTGGTACAGAATTGATGGGAAGAATTTCCCTTCTGGAAAAGAAAGCCCGTGAGTCTGAAAAGTCTATCCACAAGGCTGAGGAAATAGCCAGGGGAGCACAGCTAGAAGCATCCAATTGGAAAGAGCAGTTTGAGAATACTCAGGTAACTATAGAAGAATTGCTAGAGAGTAGAAATCTCCTGGAGCAACAAAAGCAAGGTTTGACTTCTGAGCTAGCAGTTGCCAAGGTTTCTTCAAGCCAATTTGAGAAAGATAAGGAGCTCCTTGAGTGTTCATTTTCAGAACAACTATCAAATTGTAGTGAAGAGATCAGAGAACTTAAGGTACTCTTGGCCAAGAAAGAAGAGTATGCAGGGGAGTTAGTGCAAAGCTTGACTCAAGCTCAAGCTGATTTAAAAATCTCTTCTGATAAGGTACGTACCATAGAGAGTTCTCATGCCTCCCTTGAAGCATCCCTTGAATCCTATTTAGCTGAAAATCAAGTGTTAAAGAATGATCTTGCTATGTGGGAAAGGGAGTATGAACTTCTTGAGGAGAATTTTAACATAGAGGTGAGTTGGGCTTTTCTAAACTCTCGTCGTGATGCTTTAATGGAGGCTAGTCAAGAAAACTTTGATTTAAACTCAGAGTTGGCCAAAGTTTTAGAGACCATTGAGAGAACCCAACAACCACTTGACTTTCCTTCTCCGTCAATTGAAGCTCCCGTGGCTGAAGAACCTTTAAATGAAGAAGCCGTTGCTATGGCAGTTGAAGTTGAAAATGTTGCAATTCCAGCTTCAGAGGGTGAAACTTCTATGACTCAGTCTGTGGAAGTTGAAGCTCCCGTGACTCTTGCTTCCCTCGTTGATTCTAACATTTCAAGCTCAATTGAAATCATTCCTGTTGCTGCTTCTTCAGAAGTTGCCACCGTGCCTGTGGCTGAAAGTGAAATTAATATTGCAACTTCTGATGTGCTAACCCCTTCAATTGGATGATGGTTTTATCCCTTAGCTTTTAAGGGATTTTTTTGGTGAAAGTCCCAGTTATCATAATGGGGCACTTGTATAAACTTTTATTGACTAAGTTTCTACTTAGTCTTTTTAATTATATTAAGAAGTTTTGTTAGTACTTCAATGTGTTCTATTCTTGCCTTTTCCTTACTTATTTAGGACTTATAGAATAGTTTAGCATTTTTATCTTTTGAAAATGCTTTATGATTCTTCTCATGACTTATTAACATGAGGTTTATAAAAGATGGCCCTTTTATTTTATCGACACTTAATGAAGAAGACGTCTCAACTTCACAATGGTATTATAATACGATGAAAGAAATAGGAATATACATGTTTTATATGAAACAACTATGACAAGTTTTATTCATGAACTTTAACAAGTTTTTTTGACTATTACATGTATTAAAATCCATCTATGACTTTCTCATAACTGTTTTTCTTGTAACAGATTTTTACAGCGGTGAAATAAACAAGGTTTTTCTTCATAACCTGTTTTAGTACATAGCCTTTATGAGTTTGAGAGATGACTCTGTTGTTCTTATGGGAAAAACATTATGATGAATGTCTTGTGTTTGTTGAACACGATGATGAATGTTGAAGACTTCGTAACTTTTTCTCAACACTTGTCTCTTTGTGGCCGACTTTTGTTCGATATTCGTATCTGTTTATCTACACATATCTGTGTATAATATGTAGTCCCCCAAGTGTTCGAGCGGTGAAGTATGAAGCCTCGAGCACTTGTTTATTTCTTTCTATTTTGGTCCTTTTCCTGAAACAGAAAAAGATACGGGACTCGGAGGTGTGATTATAGATGAAGACTGCCTAACTCGTGTGTATTTCCATCAGATTAATTGTAACCCTGGGCTGGGAATTTTAGAACACTCCATTTTGCCTTGCAGGTTGTGACTCATCATTTGGCACGAGTTAGGGTTTTTGCCTAGCATCTAAAATCGTTAGTAAAACTTTAATAATTCAAAAGAAAAAATTTTAACATGGCGATACCTGACCGTGGGTACTTTTTCAGAAGTAATACCTCTTTAAATGGACGATATTCCAATGTGAGGGTAAAACTTTGCCGTCCATTGTCTCCAACTCGTATGCTCCTTTTCCCGCAATGTCATGAACTTTGTATGGTCCTTCCCACGTTGGACTTAGCTTTCCTGAATTAGCAGCCTTTGCAGATTGGAACACCTTTTTAAGTACGAAGTCCCCAATTTTGAAAAATCTGAGGCGTGCTTTCCTATTGTAATATCGTTCAATTACTTGCTTTTGTGCTGCCATTCTTATCAATGCAGCTTCTCTTCTTCCTTCAAGCAAATCAAGGTTGACCCGCATCTCTTCATCATTAGATTACTCCGTTGCCCGAACGTACCGTGTGCTTGATTCACCTATTTCAACTGGAATTAAGGCTTCCGCACCATAAACCATTGAAAATGGTGTTTCTCCAGTGATTGTTTTTATCGTTGTACGATAAGCCCATAATACTCCAGGTAATACCTCAGGCCAATTATTTTTTGAATCCTGTAACCTCTTCTTCAAGTTGTTGATAATGACTTTGTTAGTGGATTTCGCTTGTCCATTACCCACTGGATGGTATGGCGTAGACATTATCCTTTTAATCTGCCAACTTTGAAGAAATTCTGTGATTTGAGCTCCTATGAATTGTGGTCCATTGTCACACACAATCTCCTTTGGTGCTCCAAAGCGGCATATTATATTTCGCCATATGAAGTCTTTAAATTCCTTCTCTCGTACCTGTTTAAATGCTCCTGCTTCTACCCATTTAGTGAAATAATCTGTGAGTACAAGTAGAAACTTTACCTGACCTTTTGCTTGTGGAAGTGGACCTACGATATCCATTCCCCATTTCATAAAGGGCCACGGGGCTATAACAGGGTGTAGTAACTCAACTGGTCTGTGCATATTGTTGCCGTATCTTTGACATTTATCACATTTGGACACGAAACTGTTTGCCTCTTCTTCCATCTTAGGCCAATAATATCCTGCTCGAATCAATGTTCTTACCAGCGACCTTCCCCCTGCGTGATTTCCACAATGTCCTTCGTGCACTTCCCTCATCACATATTCTGTTTGAGAGGGTCTGAGACACCGTGCTAGTGGTCCACCAAACATCTTTCGATAAAGATTTCCTTGATAAAAACAATATCGAGCGGCTTTTTTGCGAAGCGCGTGAGCCTTCCCTTTGTCAATAGGCACGGTTCCGTGCTGTAAAAAAGCAATAATTTCGTTTCTCCAATCCCATGTTAGATGATTAAAATTTACCTCATTCTTATCAGGTTCGAGAACGGAATGAAATAAATGTATGACTGAAGCATTTGCGTTGTTTGCTACGTCAGCTGCAGATGCGAGATTAGCTAAAGCATCTGCCTCCACATTCTCATCTCTTGGGATCTGCATTACCTTCCAAGTTTGGAATTGCTTAATTAGTTCCCGTACCTTTTCGAGATATTCTTGCATTCAAGTTTCCCTGGCTGTATAAGTCCCCAGCATTTGATTGACCACGAGTTGAGAATCACTCTTGATTATAATTTGTGTTATGCCGAGTTCTCTTGCCAATTCCAAACCTGCAATTACAGCTTCGTACTCTACTTCATTGTTAGTTATAGAATGACATTTTATAGCTTGCCTAATAATTTCACCCGTATGTGGTATGAGAACTATACCCAGACTTGCTCCTTTTATATTGGATGATCCATTAGTGAATAAAACCCAAGTCCCTGGGTTTGCACCATTAAAAACTTGTAATTCTTTTTCTGCTTCTAAATGCATCCCCTGACTAAAATCAGCCACGAAATCAGCTAGTACTTGAGATTTTATAGCGGTCCTGGGTTGATAAATGATTTCGTATTCACTTAGTTCTATATCCCATTTTGCTAATCTTCCTGACAGTTCGTGTTTATGCAAAATATTTCGAAGCAGAAAAGCAGTAACTATAATAATGGGATGACATTGAAAATAAGGTCTTAATTTTCTAGATGCCATGATCAAAGCTAATGCTAACTTTTCTAGCTGAGGGTATCGTGTTTCAGCATCTAATAAGGACTTACTTACATAATAAATAGGAGATTGTTTACCTTGGTCCTCACGGACTAAAACATCACTTACCGCAACTTCAGATACAGCCAGATATATGAGAAGCTTTTCTCCCACCTTTGGTTTTGCCAATAACGGTGGTTTTGACAAATAAGCTTTCAAATTTCTAAGGGCTTGTTGACAATCTTCATTCCATTCAAAATGATCTTGCTTTTTGAGTGCAGAGAAAAACTTAAAACACTTTTCTGAGGATTTGGAAATAAATCTCCCCAAAGTTGCAATTCTTCCTGTTAATCTTTGAACTTCCTTTTTATTAGTAAGGATATCAGGGATTTCTTCTATTGCTTTGATCTGAGAAGGATTTACCTCAATACCACGGTTAGAAACAAGAAAACCCAAAAACTTACCTGACGCAACTCCAAATGCACATTTTTCTGGGTTGAGTTTCATATTAAATTTTCGCAAAATTTCAAATGTAACAGATAGATGAGAAATATGACCATGAGACTGCTGGGTTTTGACGAGCATATCGTCTATATATACCTCCATTGTCTTTCCTAAATATTCTTGGAACATTTTGGTGACCAACCTTTGATAGGTTGCCCCAACATTTTTGAGACCAAAGGGCATTACTTTATAACAGTAAGTCCCCCTGTCTGTGATGAAAGAAGTTTTTTCTTCATCACTAGGGTCCATTTTAATTTGGTTGTACCCTGAATATGCATCTAAAAAACTTAAAAGTTCATGTCCTGCAGTTGCATCAATTAATTGATCTATATGTGGTAAAGGAAAAGAATATTTTGGACAAGCTTTATTAAGATCTGTATAATCTACACAGACTCGCCACTTACCATTTTTCTTAGGTACAACAACTGTGTTGGCTAACCAATTAGGGTACTTTACCTCGCGGATTGACCCAATTTTTAATAGCTTTTGGACCTCATCTTGAATCACCTGGTTTTTGAAAGCCCCTTGCTTTCTTTTCTTTTGCTTTATTGGTGTAAAGGATGGGTCTTCGTTTAATTTGTGAGTCATCACATCTGGTGGTATCCCTGTCATGTCAGCATGAGACCAAGAAAAACAGTCCACGTTAGATTTTAGAAATTCAATTAACATACCTCGTATGTTTGAGTTTAAATTAGCTCCAACATAAACTTTCCGTTCAGGCCATTGCTCAAATAATATCACAGCCTCGAGTTCTTCGATGGTTGTTTT
Source organism: Nicotiana tabacum (assembly GCF_000715075.1). Taxonomy (NCBI): domain Eukaryota; kingdom Viridiplantae; phylum Streptophyta; class Magnoliopsida; order Solanales; family Solanaceae; genus Nicotiana; species Nicotiana tabacum. Next base: position 85,394,288 of record NC_134084.1, on the reverse strand, counting down.
GATATTTTCATTCTCCTCAGGTTCTTGAATTGTATCAGGTCTCGAGTCTAAATCTGTTTTCTCTCGCTCAGTTGAGGTTTGATTGCTGACACCTTCAACTGTTTCCTGTAATTGCTATTTTTTTTGTTTACGGTGCTAGTATCTGTTACAATGTTGATACTCCTCGCTATTTGCTGATCCCCTCAAATTTGACAAATCCCCCACGGTGATGGAAATTTAATAACTTGATGTAGAGTTGATGGAACAACATCCATATCATGGATCCAAGGCCTCCCCATGATCATATTGTAGGCCATTTCCATATCAACTACCTGAAATTTAGTTTCTTTAACAACACCTGCAGCAAAAGTTGTTAGAATTACCTCTCCTTTTGTTACCACACTTGAATTGTCGAAGCCTGACAAGGTATGCGCCTTGGGTATCATTTTGTCTTCAGCTTGCATTTCACGTAATACCCTTAGTAGTATAATATTTACGGAACTCCCTGGATCAATCAAAACTCGTTTTACATTAGTATCATGTACAAGTAAAGATATTACCAGTGCGTCATTATGAGGGGTGATCACTCCTTCGGTATCTGCATCATCGAATGAAATACTTTCATTATCTAAAACCTACCGTACCCGTTTCCCGTGTGTAATTGTTACTTTAGAAACCTTGTTGGAAGCTGTATAGGTTATGCCGTGAATATCTTCTCCCCCACTTATCACATTCACTGTTCTCTTGGGTGAAGGAGGCTTTGGTGGCTCTTGCCTATTTTTCATATAGGCTTGTTTACCTTTTTCACTAAATAACTCAGTGAGGTACCCTTGCTTCAATAGATGATCCACTTCACTCTGCAAGAATCTACATTCTGAAGTTTTGTGCCCGTGATCATTGTGGAATTTGCACCAATGATCTGGATTGCGTCTATTTGGATTTGACCGCATCTCTTTTGGCCACCGCACCTTATCTCCCATACTTCTCAAAACAGCCACGAGCTCGGAGGTAGTGACATTAAAGTTATATCCACCGAACCGTGCCTTTAATCTTCTGTCATCATCTCGCGACTCTTGTCTGTTCCGATCATTTCTGAATTTCGATGAAGAACCAGAGTCCCTATTCCTCGATTTTTGATCATATTGCTGGCTATCTTGTTTTGACCGTGGGTCTTTTCCTACAGGTCCCATATATGGATCGTACCTGTTTTTACCTGATCTTTTTTCGGTTTCTGATCTTCTGAAATCACCCCTTTCTTCATGATGAAACTTAGGTACGGTATCTTCTTCAATTCGCAGCTTCGTACTATACCTGTTGTAAACATCATTCCACGTGGTTGCAGGGAATTCTCGAATGCTTTCTTTGAGTCTTCTCGTGGCTTCAGAACTTTTGTCATTTAAATTACTTGCAAAAGCTATTGCAGCCCAGTTGTCAGGCACGCGGGGTAGAGTCATTGTTTCACACTGGAATCTATCAACAAAGTCTCTGAGCAACTCTGAACCTCCTTGTTTGATTTTGAAAATATCTTCCATTGTTTTCTAAACCTTTTGTGCTCCCGAATGTGCTTTAATAAAAGAATCTGCAAGCTCAGCAAAAGAATTTATAGAATTTTTAGATAAAAGAGAATACCCGGTTAATGCACCCTTGGTGAGTGTTTTTCCAAATTTCTTGACCAGTACTGATTCAATTTCTTGTTTGGTCAAGTCGTTGCCTTTTACGCCTGTTGTAAATGCAGTCACGTGGTCACGTGGGTCTGTAGTACCATCATATTTCGGGATGTCAGGCATTTTGAACTTTTTCGGAATTGAAAGGGGAGCAGCACTTGGCTTCCAAGGTTGTTGTGAGTATTTGTCCATGTCAACTCCTTTTATTTCAGGCGAACTCCAGGGATTTGCTCAATACGTTCATTTTGTTCCTTAATCTGTTTCTGCAAGGTTAGTACTAAATTTTGCAAATAGGAATTATTTGAATTACCTGGTTCCCCTTCCTGTGGTTCACTGGTGATTCCTCCATTTCCAGAATTAACAAGACCAGAACGGGGATTCTCCAATGTATTATTATTAGGAGTTGGTGTGGGTGGTGCAGCAGGCAATCGACTAACTAGAGCCTGAAGAGCTTTGCCGACATGTGCATCAATTAACTTTTGTAAAGCTTAATTTGTACCACCTTCAAAGTGTTCAGATTGTTCTTGTTGATCAGCACGAGATTCGGGAGTGCCTTCACGAGATTGACGTGGTGAATTTTGAGGGGAGGGAACCACTTCAATGTTATGTAAATCTCCTTGATTTTGATGGATTTGATTTTCAGGGGTTCCCAAAGTGTTTTCATTGTTATTGTTGGTGTTGTTGTTTGACATGGTGATAACAATGGACAAGATGTAGCTTAAAAGAAAAGATTATCAGATTCCCGGTAACGGAACCAATTTGTTTAACCAAAAATCTGAGTCTTTGGTCAAAGCTAGAAAGAAATTCGGGTTACTGATAATCAGGAGACAAAAATAAAATATTTTTGAGAATGAAGGTAAAACAGTAAATAGTTTTGTATTTCAGTAAGATCTTAATAGTATTTTTTTTGTACTTACAGATGTTGAGTCTCTCCTTTTTATAGTTGATTCTAGGAGAAGATATAATGCCTTTACCTTAAGGAGGCAATTATGAGCAATAAATGATATTTAAAAGAAACGTTACAAAATCATTTCTATTTAATTCAGATTCTCTAACGTATTTGACATTTAATGCTGTATTTAAACTCTTTTACGTCATCAGATTCGTATCTTCAACTTCTTCTGATCTTTGATCTTTAAACGACTCGAATAGGTACGAGACTCGTACCTACTTTAGTAACGGTCCACACCTATGTTGCTTTCTTTTCCCCCTATCTGTTGTCGCCCGTGCCTCTTGGCTATTTATTGCGTTTTGACCTTTTGACCAGTCCACGTGTCATGACACGTCATCTTCAATATTCAGACTCAGTTTTTTCCCAATACAGATAGTCCCCCCACTTTCCATTTAGTTGTAACGATTGCCCCGCTGTCTCCGACATGGACCCGGTGAAATTAATTCTCCGTGAAGATGCGGAGTACCAACCGCTATTTCCCACCTTATAATGTTGTTCTTATTTTTTCCTCCTCTACCCTTATATATACTATAAAAAAAATTAAAAAAAAAATGAGACACCAACCATGCTACTTCAACATTTCTCTGAGAAGATACTTCTTATATTGCTCTTTAAAACGTTGCAAAAAAGTCCTAATATGGAGTACTTTGATTTGTCTAATGTTTAAGCAGAACTGATATTTTGAGTGGTAAGGGCAGTGTCAATGAAGGAAGAATCTTCATTGATAAAGGATGAAAAGTGCATGTTTGTGAATTCACTAAAAATCCAAGAAGCTTCAATATCTAATATTATATATATATATCAATTTTTTTTAACTTTATATGAACATTGTAATTTTTCAGCAAAAAGGTTCGATTAATCCTCTTCTGCTCCTCTAGCTCCACTTTTGGGCAGAGTGGTCAGTGGCAGATCCACGTTTAACAAAGGAGTGACACCTCTTAGCAAGAAAATTATATTGTATTGCTATATAGAATTTTTATTTAATATCATATATACCATATATTAGCTCCCTTTTAATTTTTTCATATATTTAATTTTTTATATTGTGTGAAAATTCTCAGCAGGGTGGTAGAGGAGACAGGGGAAGAGGCAAGAAAGTAATGCTTAGCTGAAAACTCACATCGTTAACCAGTTAAAAGGTACGTAGGGGAAACAGCAACTAACAAAACATTGGCCTGTCTGCATTACTACATAACAACAGCTAAAAGAAAACAAGTCATTTTCTCTACACTTTTCAAAGGCAAAAGGACTAGAGACATGACTCCACTCTTAACCATTAGCATGTGCATCAATCATGGTGAGGAAGTCACTTTTCTTTATTCTTTTTTTTTTCAGTTAAACTATTCGGACTCTTTATTAATAGTTTTACATTCTGAATTTAATGAAAGCTTATGCTACAATAAGAAAAGAAAACACGTTTATATTACGAAATCATTGAGCCGTATATACAAAGGGAAAGGCGTTGGTAAGGAATACATATTAGGTGTTGATATATAGTAGTAGTAGACCGTAAGAAATGAAATCTTAAACTGTGGATGGAGACTATACTAAAGAACAAAAAATCTTGAGTAAGAAAAGAAGCCATGAAGTTGAATAAGGAGGGAGAGGCCTCTAGTTGGTGTTGGGATCAAAATCATCCCATTACAACCCTAGTGTTACTTATTCTCATCTAACTGTCACTATGTAATTAAAAAGAAAAGTATACTTGCGAAGCACATAGGATTTCTGTGTGGAATCAATTAAACACAGATTGATATTGGGCTCTCACTTTATTAGACATGCATCATGACCCTTGTATTATGCTGTGTCTCAATATCAAGGACACTCAAGGTCCCCACCTCCAAGATAAAAAAGGAATATAGAAATCAAAAGAACAAAAATACCCCACTCCTTTAGGCTCTATTGCAAAATGCTATTCTCACTTTATGTTACATCATGCTTATATGTATTGCAGGACATTATTAGCTTATGAGCTTCTCTATTGAATTCTCCTTACTGTAAGCTCTTTTTATCAGTAAAATGAAACCTGAGAGCTGATCTTCATCTCTTTCCAATGTTTAACACAGGGCTATATATATTGCAGAATGGAGACTTTAAACAAGGGCCGAAGACATAAAATCTAAATAAAACAGTGATAATTTGGAAACTAAAAAATGGGAGATCAATGGTATATATAGTAGAGTATGTATCGCGTGGCCCCATCCATGCTGTTTCTTTTTCGCCATCCCTAGGTGGGCCCACGCGATCCGGCTAGGGAATGAGACTTCCATCTCTCACAATCTAGTGCCTAACGTTTTAAAAAGCAATGCAAATATTTTAACTGATAATAGGGTATAATTACGTATTTTATGTCGTTTATTACACTCTAATTTAATGTATTTTAATTGAGTTTATGCTTTAATCGCTAGTGTTTTGCACTAATTGTGTGTTTTATGCCTTGTAGGAATGATTCCGAGCTATGTAGATGTTATGGAATGAATTCAAGTGATTTGGAGCTTTAAAGTATGAGTAAAAGCCCAAGGAATCAAGCCGGGATTGTGTTTGGAGATCAAGTGATGATAGAGCAACGAAACGAAGAATCGAGTAGGCATATTGTATACTGTCTAGTAAAATGCACATAACTTTTCGCTCAGAACTCCATTTAGGCTCCACAATATATGGATGGAAAGCTAACTCAAAGGAATACAACTTTGTTTTACGTTTTTGCAAATTCCAGCAGAACAGGGTGAAAAGTGCGTGGCCGCACAAATGGGGCAGAACACTAGTTAAAATCCGCGGTTGATCCGCGGCCGCGCACGTCTTGTCCGGGAAAAGTGTCCTTTTTCGTGTAGGAGAAGGTATAATTGTTTGGGCCCGACCCTACTTTGTATATACTAGTTTTAGGGTACGCGCCTTGCGCGTGTACCCCACACTAATAAATATAAAATTTTAAAAAGTTACATAAATAATAATATGCTTGAGTTATAAAATAAAAAATATAAGTTCATGACAATGATGAATGTATGGTTTTAGCCTTGTGTTTGTGGTATCATACTTAATTTTTCCCCAAATTGTAATGTCATGTTTATTATGGATATATGAATCATTTTAGAGCTGAGAGATTAAATTTTGAAAGAAGATTCGTGTCATGGGAGAAAATTTTAAGAATAATTTCATGCATTTCTCGCGTTATGACGATTATTGCCTTTTTTAAAATGTATCTCTAGACTTTTTTTTTTCCAGAAAATTGACTCTTGAAACATTAATGAAATCACTAAAAGTAACTAAAATTCAAAGTAAAGACAAATATGTTGTAGTTTCCGTCTAAAAGTTCTCGTGTTGTTAGGAAAAAAAAATATACGACATTTCTTCTGAATAAACATTTTAATTTTTATTATTTTATAAGGTAAAATCTTAATAGATTTTAAAGCCTTAAATTTTAGACTTTCTATCTAGTTTAAATAAGGAAAGATTTAATAATCATATTTTTAGTTTTTTTTTAATGTGCTAAATATTAGAAAAAATTATTAAATAACTACTTTGTCCGGTGTGAATTCTACTTTTAAGACTAAAAAACGCGAACAACATTTCACTAAGGACCTTCGTGCTTTTAATATAACTGCTATTAAGGTACGGGTTCTGCGCATATCCATATTAATGAGTATATAATTTTATAAAATTATACAAATATTAGTAAACAATGTGTTAATTGAGTTATATAAAACAATAAAAAAAGTGTCAATTCATTATTATGCTTTTGCAACTATTTACCAATTCTGGTTACGTTATGGTATTCATGCTTGACAAAGATTAAAAAAATAATATTGAAAATTACCTCTAGAATAATTATATTTGTATAGGTTGAATTTGTGTGATTAAAACATAAATACATTGATTGTCGCATAATGAAACTTAAGTGTCTTTTATTTTGACAAATTGTTGAACTTTTTTCTCGTAAAATCTTCCATAAGAAAAAGTTAGTCTTTGTAAAAATTGATAAACATGTCTTAAGTTATTTTTCGAATATTGAAAAATTATTGTTCATGGTTGATATTCTTAAAAAAATATAAAAAAGATATTAGTTTATGTAGATCTTAAAAAAAAAAGTCGCAGATACTTATTTTCTCCTACTATTAGAGCAAATGCCACCTTATTTTGATAGACAAAGCAACTTTAATTAACAATCACATCGTTACTTTTCTATTGATTCTCTTTAGTTTTTCAGTTTTGATATCACTTGTCTTTACAAACTGATATGTTATACAAAACCAATATAAAAAGAATTTATATAAGATATTTATTACTAAAACTTTCTAAATCATTCAAATAAGGAAGAATTTAATACATAGTATTTAGTTGATTTAAAAAAATCTAAGGTTAGGCGGAAACTCAATTTACGATAAAAGTTTGGATCTTTACACAAACATGTGCGGTTGCAATTTAACTTTATATCTAATTTAGTTTATATATGATTAAAATAATTCTTACAAAAAAAAAAGGACTCTAACTTAGACACAGATGCGTAGAAATTCCTAATTAATTATAAAGATCATTAAATCTAGGAAACTTAAAGTAGAAGAGTAAGATTCGTATCAGTTTTTACATAATTAGGAATAGGCGCGGCAAATTCACAAAGATCTTCGACTTCTAGGAAACTTAAAGTAAGAAAGTAGGATTTAAATAAGACATGTTTTAAGAATAAATTTTTTGTTGATTTTAGCATCATAAATAGTAGGAAAAATAATTAAATTACTATTTTGTCCAATATGAACTCTATTTTTTAAGGGTAAAAAAGGCAAATGACATTTCGCTAAGGGCCTTCATGCTTTTAATATAATATAGATACATGGAAAAACGGTATTTTGAGGACCTTTGACATACTTTTAATATAATTTAGACCTAAGGAGGCTAAGGAGACGGAGATTCGACCTAAGGAGGCAAGAACACACTAGGAGCAAGGCGGAGAATTCTTCTACGAGTTTTTCACTTCCTTCTTCCTATTTTCATTATTGGTTATGAATTCTAGTATTGTGGTTTTGCATACTATTATGAATAGCTAATTTGTTATCTAAGGTTTTGATGGAACCTATTGGAGGATGAATTTCATGTTACGTTAATATAGATTTGTTGTAGCTTTTTCTCTATTTGTTCAACTACGTTATTATTATGGTTGGTTGAAGAGCTCTCAATCGACTGTGCCTATTAGTGTGTATTACTCGGGAGAGAGTGCATATTTAGGTAGTTGTTGAACAACATCACTCCTAACGTATATGAGGGATCAATACGAAGGGTTTAAAGGTGTGATTAGGGATAACAAAACCTTGGGTGCGATCCGAGTGAGCCGTACTTAATGCAAGCTAGCGTAATTCGAGAGAATATGTCTAGTAAATTGTGGTAATTACTCGGGAGAGAGTTACGACAATCAGAGCGCTCATGATCAGTAGTGAATACTTTGGCGAATTTATAGAAAACGTAGCGGGAAGGATTCCGATAATATGGGAAATCATAACTCTAGACCTCCTTAGTCTTGTCTCTAACCCTTAGCATCTTTAGTTGTTAATTTACTATTTTAATTTGTTAGTTAATTAGTTAAACACAAGAATTTTAATATTTATAAGTTAGGAATTGTTCAAGCTTGTCTTCTTGGTGATATTGAACAGCTATAGCTAATCCTTAGTTCTCTGTGAGATTCGACTCCGGACTTGTAAATCGAATTATATTTACAACAACCGCTTAGTCCTTTTTATAAGACATAGTTGGGCGTGATCAGTAACGTAGTAGTGACGGTGGGCTATAGTCTAGTTATCCTTATTGGGCTTTAAAGGCAACATCTAATGTTATATAGGTCACATTTCACACCTCTGGATCCCTCATAGGTGCCATTACAGTGTCAAGCAATTACTTCCTCTAACACATAAGTATTGTAAGTCTGAGTCCTATACTGAGAAAATTCTTATCTGAACTTGAAAATCATTTGTAAATTAACACTAGGACTAGTAGACACATTATAGTTGGTAAAGCCAAGAACGGTTGCCCACCATGGATCAGCAATGGTTCAAGCCTTTGCTGGAACGGCAGGTATTACAAGACTTTGATGGTTTAAGCCTTGCTGAAAATATTTTCTGATGGCTAAAGTGACTAATAGTTTCAAAATGCACACATATAAGGAATGTACTACTATAATTCTAGTCATTTACTGAAGTGAAAGTATTGAACCAAACAGGACTAATAGTTTCTTGCAAGAATACCAGAAGAAAACATGCATGTCCAAGAAGATACCAAACTGTCATTGCATCCATTAATACCTTGATATCATTCTGATGGCTATAGGCATTACTAGTATCTGTAAAATAAAGACAAGATAACAGTTTTCGTTCTTGTGTTCTTGTTGGGATTTTAAGTATATTAATACCTAAAAGAGGGTAAATGAGAAATGGAGGGAAAATGAAATATTTGAGTTTCATTTGAGATTCCCTCCTTGATAAAGGAACATTGTCCCATATTGGAAGAGGAAGAGTTTTTTATGGGTATATAAACAATTGCTCTTCTTCTAGCTTTTAAAGAGTTGAGAAGAATGCAAGCCTCGCGCCGTCGTCGTCGCTCGGCTTCGGTCAAATGATTGATTAATTTTTTTGGACCAAATTTATTTGTTAATAGTAAAATATTAATAGAAATGTTATTAAATATTTGTTTTAATAACAGAATATTAATATTAAATCCTGCAATCCGTTTTTCAGTTGTGTAACTGAAAATTAAACTACTCTCTTCAATTTTCCCTCTTTATTGTTGAGTAAATAGCCATTTATGTAATGACATTTATGATATGGTCGTTTTGCATAAACATCCATTCTGAAGAGTTGCACTTCTTCAGATTTCAGCCCAATTTTGGCTATAAATACAAGGCTATTGTGCTCTGAATTTCCATACGAATTTTCTCAGTTCTTCTCCTTTCTTCTGCATATTTTAACTTCAAAGAAAGCAACAGTAAGTGTGATTTGCTATCGAACTTTTTATTTGCTGAAACACTGGAGTTTGAAGTACCACTACACCAATGTGTAATTCGTTCTATCATGGGAGGAAACAATCCATAACCTTGGGTATTAGGAGGGGATTAAATTCCTTAAGAAAATATTGTGAATTCAGTGGGCTCGAATTGGTTTCTGTTTCTGTTCATTTATATTTTCCAGAATTATTTTACAAATACAGATTACTAACAAGCTTAAGGAATTTAACATATTTTCTGTATTTGTACTCACTGTTTCTGGAGAGTAAAAAGGTTTTGTACTCTATTGGAGATTAAAATCTACGTCATTTTAACGTTTGTGTCATTCTTTTACAGAAATGACTAATGATAATGTGAACCAAGTTGTTCCAATGGTGACTGCTAATGCCTCAACGAGCCGAACAACACCGGCAACATTGGCACCGGCGAAGAAACCCGAAAAAATTTTCGGGATTGATTTCAAGCGTTGGCAGCAAAAAATGTTCTTCTATTTTACTATTCTAAGTCTCTAGAAGTTTATCAAGGAAGATGTTCCTGTGCTGTCCGATGAAACTCCAAAAACTGAACGCTTTCTCATGATTGAGGCGTGGAAGCATTCAGATTTTTTATGTAAGAATTATATTCTAAGCGGGCTGGAGGATGCTTTGTATAATGTCTACAGTGGCGTGGAAACATCAAAAGAACTGTGGACTGCGCTTTAAAAGAAATACAAAACCGAAGATGCCGGGTTAAAGAAGTTCGTTGCTGCAAAGTTTTTGGACTACAAAATGGTAGATAACAAGTCTGTTATTACCCAAGTCCAGGAATTGCAAGTAATTATTCACGATCTCCTTGCTGAAGGTATAAATCAAATTAATACTGATGTTGAAAGTAGTAATATTAGTATTTTTACTAACAGAAATTTCATTGAAGGTCTTGTCATCAATGAAACATTCCAAGTGGCAGCGATGATTGAGAAGTTGCCTCCTTTGTGGAAGGACTTCAAAAACTAATTGAAACACAAACGCAAGGAGATGTCCCTTGAAAATCTCATTGTTCGGTTGAGAATCGAAGAGGACAACAAAGCTGCTGAAAAGAGAGGCAGTGGAAGCTCAACAATAATGGGAGCAAATATTGTTGAAGAGAACAAAAAGAGGAAGAAGGCTTCTGGACCGAAATACAACCCAAGCAAGAAGTGGTTTAGTGGAAATTGCTACAACTGTGGAAAAGCTGGACACAAATCTATGGAGTATCGTGCTCCGAAGGAAGACAAGAAGAAGGGTCAAGAAAATATGGTTGAAAAGCATGATGATATTGATGACTTATGTGCCATGCTTTCTGAATGCAACTTGGTGGACAATCCTAAAAAGTGGTGGATTGATTCTGGAGCCACTCGCCATGTTTGTGCTGTTAGAGAAGCTTTTGCTACTTATGCTCCTGTTGGACCCGATGAGACGATTTCTATGGGAAATGTTGTAAAGGCCAAGATTGAAGGATGTGGGAATTCTCAAAATGACTTCCGGCAAAGTGGTGACTTGGAACAACGCCCTTCATGTTCCCGAGATTAGGAAGAATTTAGTCTCTGCTGGACTTCTTGTTAAGAATAGTTTTAAATGTGTTTTTTTTCCCGATAAGGTTGTAATAAGTAAGAACGAAATATTTGTAGGAAAAGGTTACCTCACCGAGGGCCTTTTCAAGCTGAATGTAATGGTTGTTGAAAATAATAATAAAATTTCAGCTTGTCTTACTTACTTGAGTCAAATGAATTATGGCATATACGTTTGGGTCATGTCAATTATAAAACCTTGCGGAAAATGATTAATTTGGAAGTATTGCCTAAGTTTGAATGTGACAAATCAAAATGTCAAGTATGTATGGAATCTATGTATGTTAAACATCCTTATAAGTCAGTTGAAAGGAATTCAAATGTTTTAGATTTAATTCACACAGATATTTGTGACATGAAGTTAATACCATCTCGCGGTGGAAAAAAGTATTTCATAACTTTTATTGACGATAGTACTCGATATTGCTATGTTTACTTACTTAATAGTAAAGATGAAGCAATAGACGCATTCAAGCAATACAAAAATGAAGTTGAAACGCAACTTAACAAGAAAATCAAAATGATAAAAAGTGATAGGGGTGGTGAATATGAATCTCCTTCTGAACAAATATGTTTAGAATATGGAATTATTCATCAAATAACGGCCCCTTACACGCCCCAATCTAATGAGATTGCAGAAAGAAAGAATAATTCATTAAAGGAGATGATGAATGCATTATTGATAAGTTCTGATTTGCCACAGAATTGTGGGGGGAAGCCGTTCTTACGATTAGATGAATACTAAATCGAGTACCCCATAGCAAAACACAATCCATTCCTATGAAAAATGGAAAAGAAGGAAGCCCAACTTGAATTATTTTAAAGTGTGGGGGTGTTTGGCAAAAGTGCAAGTTCCTAAACCCAAAAGGGTAAAAATAGGACTGAAAACTGTTGATTGTGTTTTCATAGGATATGCGACTAATAGTAAAGCATATCAATTTCTGGTTCATAAATCAGAAAATCCCGACATTCATAATAATACGGTTATAGAATCAGATAATGCTGAGTTCTTTGAAAATATATATCCGTATAAAAAGGAATGTGAGTCGATTGGTGAAAGATCTAAACGACCTCGGGAAGAAACAAAAGAAAGTACACTTAATCAGGAGGATCCAAGACGTAGTAAATGTCAAAGAAAGTCTACTTTATTTGGACCAGATTTTGTGACTTTCTTATTGGAAAATAAGCCTAAAAAATTTAAAGAAGCTATGTCTTCTTCGGAATTATTGTTTTGGAAAGAGGCAGTCAATAGTGAAATAGAATCCATATGGAACAACCATACATGGGAATTGGTTGATCTTCCTCCTGAAAATAAATTGTTGGGTTCTAAATGGATCTTTAAGAGGAAAATGAAAGATGATGGCACTATTGACAAATTTAAGGAAAGACTTGTGGTCAAAGGGTATAGACAACGATAAGGTCTTGACTATTTCGATATATACTCTCTAGTTACAAGAATTACGTCCATACGAATGTTAGTAGCATTAGCTGCAGTTTATGGTCTTGAAATTCATCAAATGGATGTTAAGACAACCTTCTTAAATGGAGAGTTGGAGGAAGAAATTTACATGGAACAACCTGAAGGGTTTGTGGTTGTAACGACCCGACCGGTCGTTTTGAGCTTTTGCACTTTGATCGCTAGTTCTCGGGAATGACTTACCCCGTGTGGTGTATTATGACTTATGTAAATCGTTGGTGTTGGGTTTCAGGTTAATCAAAATGAATTTGGATGAACAGTTCTCAGTTGAAGCTTGAAATTTGAATGGTTTGACCAAGATTTGACTTGTTTGTATTTGATCTCGGATTTGAATTTTTATGGTTTGGTTAGCTCCGTTAGGTGATTTGGGACTTAGGAGCATGATCGGAATGCATTTTGGAGGTCCGTGGAAGGTTTACTCTTGAATTGGCAAAATGGTGATTTCGACGTTTTCCGATTGATAGGTGAGATTTTGATATAGAGGTCGGAATAAAATTTCGGAAGTTGCAGTAGCTCCATTATGTCATTAATGACTTGTGTGCAAAATTTGAAGTCATTCTGGATTCTTTTTATACATTTCGGCACGCGCTTTGTAAAAGAAAAAGTTTGAAACTCATAAGTCCGAATTGAGGTGTGAATTGTAGTTTTGACATTGCTTGGCATGATTTGAAACTCCGAGTAAGTTTGCATGATATTTTAGGACTTGTTGATATATTTGTTTGAGGTCCCGAGGGCCTTGGGTGGAGTTTGGATGGTTATTGGAGTTTAACTTGGGCATTTCAAGAATGTTTTGATGTCGTTCTTCAAGAATAAGTGGTATAATATTATGCAAATGAGCTTCAAATTCAGTTTTTATTGAAGCATTAGATCCGTATCAAAATTTTGGAGCCATAGCAAAAAGAATCGTCCAATTTGGACATTGTATGAGAGAGTTATGCCCATTTTCGTGTCGGGGAAAAATAATTTCCAATTGCCAGCGCCCAGGGTAGCGCGGGGCGCCATCCATGGCGCCAGGATTTATTTTGGCTACTGGAACCAGCGCCACAGGCAGCGCCCGGCACCACCTGTGGCGCCCAAATCGGAAAAATGTTATAAAACGGGGTTTTTGGCCATTTTTGACAAAAATAGAGTTGGGGGAGCTCGGGTAATGCGATTTTTCGAGAGATTTTCAAGGAAAACATTAGGGTAAGTGTTCTTAACTCAATTTTGGTTAGATTACTCGAATCCATCGTTGTTTTAACATTTAATTGGTGATTTTAGTTGGTAAAGATCTTGAAAACCCTCTTGGTTTAATTTGAGGATTTGAGGGTCGGGTTGATGTCGGATTTTTGTAAAATTGGTATGGTTGAACTCGTGGGGAGATAAGGAACCCGTTGATGTAAAAATTTCTCAGTTTTGAGAAGTGGGCCCGGGGCTCGGGTTTTGCTAATTTCGAGATTTTTGGTGCTTTTCGATTGTTTTTGCTTGGGCCTTGTTCCCTTAGAATATTGTGACATATTCGTTCTGATTTTAAATAGATTCGACGTGCGTGGAGGCCAATTTTAGGGGCTAAGGCATCGAGGGCTAGAGTTTTAGCCAGTTCGAGGTGAGTAATGAATGTAAATGATGTCCTGAGGGTTTGAAACCCCGTATTTGCACATCGTAGTGCTATATCGAGGTGAGACATGCGCTTGATGATTAGCGCGGGGTCGTTCACTATTAGGGATTGTGACTTGGTCCGTTCCGAGTGATGTTTTACCACGTAATTGATCGAAGCTTATTTGTTATCATCATGGTTTGGACTGATTGTCATATTTGGGCTTCGTGCCAACTAATTGAACCCTTCAGGGAGTTTTTATCACTATTTCTTCACTGTTTTGAATTACTACTTGAACTCAGTTGTATCGTTTTTCACTGTTTTACAACTCAACCACTATTACTCGGTTTTGAAACTAAAATGATATATTAAATGATGTTTTGGGCTGAGAAATATTGTTTTACTATTGCCCGGGGGGCTTATATAATTTCCGGACTGAGTACGGCCAAGGTCCAGATGTGAGGATACCATGGAATCGGGCTGCGCGCCGCAGCAGTGTTATACTGATATTGATATGAGGCCGAGTGCCTAGATTTGATACCACGAGATGACTTGATATTGCGCTTGGGCCGTAAGGGGCCCCTCCCGGAGTCTGCACACCCCAGTGAGCGCCGTCGACGATAAATAAATAGATCGGGCTGCACGCCACAGCAAGTACTATAGGGTACCGTTCTATGTGTTGATTTTTTTTCTTTATATGTCTATCATTTAACTGCTTATTTGTTGTAGCATTACCATATTTTGTTTCTATTGGTTTATTGCTTTCATAGTACTTGTTTAAACTGTTGTATTATAGATTACTCTGTGTTTTTCCGTGATTTCTTATTCTCAGTCATTGTTATGCTTATTACTCACTGAGTCAGAGTATTCACATTACTCCCTGCACCTTGTGTGCAGATTCAGGTGTGTTTTGGCTAATCGGAGGTAGAGTCATCAGAGTTTAGTAAGGTAGCTGCCGGCGTTCTTAGAATTGCTTTTCTCTCTTTTCATTTTATTAGTTTGTATTTGTACACTCCAGGCTTTCAGTTGTATTTATACCCTAGTAGATGCTCGTGACTTGTGACACCCCGGTTAAGGCTGTGTTGGGTTGTATATCTGCTGCTTATTATCATTAATTCATGTTTAGACTGCTCATATATTATTTAACTGTTTTAAAAAGTGAATTGGGTCTAATTGGCTGGCCTTGTCTTCACGAGAGGCGCCATCATGACTAGGTTCGGGGTTAGGGTCGTGACAAGTTGGTATCAGAGCCTAGGTTACATAGGTATCACGAGTCATGAGCAGGTTTAGTAGAGTCTCGCATATCGGTACGGAGACGTTTGTATTTATCCTGAGAGGCTGCAGAACCTTTAGGAAAACTTCACACTCTTGAATTCTTATCGTGCGTCCTTTGATTCAGCTTGAAATGTAACTTTTTGAATTCCTTCCACGCGTTCGTATGCGCGCATGAGCGCTCAGTATCAGATGAGTATCGATGGCTTGGGATTCCCCAATCGAGGGGCGAGATGTGATCTCTGTGAGTTGATATTGGGCTAGTCTGGAGGACTTGAGGCCGGATTTTTGCCGATAGCTTGAGCACCGAGGTGTTGATTGTATGAGCAAGTGTTTTTGAACTTATATGTGTGGTATTGTCCCTATTAGTGGAAGTGATGGTTGATAACTATGTGATGAGTATGTTGGTACTGCGAGATGTATCCATATGATTTGGAAGCAACGAGAAAGGTCTACGGGAGGATAGAAGAACTATTATATACTTGAATTCCATCGTGATTTGAGGTATAGCCCGAGTTATGGGCGTATGAAGGATCTTTTCGTGTTTCCCAGTTGAGTGTGAAGTAAATTTCATTTTGCAATATGAATTCAGACTCAGGAGGACGAAGTGACTGCGTACAGTTTATGGCGGCGAAAGGTATACAATAATGTTAGTTGGAGGCAAAGCAGGTGGGTTATTTCCTGCGAAGTGTTCTGAGGTGGTGCGATCCTTATATGTCTGTTAGAAGATCTCATTTGCGAGTGAAAGATATGTGTTGCAATTTAAATTGGGTCGCTTAGAGAGTGGGTGTAACTGTTGCGAGAGCGAATGTGAGATTTGCAGAAGAGTTAAAATTCTAGATGATCTGTGTTTTCACAAGCTTATAAAGGAGTTGAGTCTAACCTCACTATGGTATTATGGCATCAATAGAGTATAAGCGTTATGAGTTATTGAGTGTGTGCTGATCTATGGCTTCGAGCCAAGTGGGGGAGTCTGCTATTGATTAGGCGATTGCAGGGTTAAGTGCTATGTTGGTTCCAGTTTTAGGCGTGCTGGTGAATTAGTTATGGCTTGCGGAAATTGAGACCGAGGATAGCTCAGGTATAAGAAAAAATTCTTGACAAAGGTTATAGTACGCTTCATGGGTGTGTGAGAATCACAGAATGTCTTGAGTTGTTATTGGTAAAGGATGCTCGGTGCATAGAGCAGGAAGTTGCTTGGTTGTACTAGAATGAGGTTACATTCTTCGGTGTCGGAGTGCCAACGAGGCACGGGTTGTTTAGTTCGTTTGATCAGGCTAATTGTAGTTCGAGTAGAGTGGATGACTAAATAGTTCTAATGGGTTCAAGACTTTACATGTAACAATTGGGTATCTTCAAGTTGTATATGTGGTTAGAAACTAAGTTTTCATGGGAAGATGTCAAGACTCGTGGTATTTTCTATATTAATTATGGGATTCCATGTATCAGTATCAATAAGGTAAAGGTAACGGATTTAGATTCCCAGGAAGCTTCCTCAGAGTAAAGTATTTTGAATGTGGTGCTTTTGGGAATATTTAAGAAAGTATTCAGCGACTTATGAGCCTTAGACAGTATAGTTTTATGCTTAGGTCCCGTGTGGTATGTCTGGGTAGAGGAATTGTGATGTTATAGCAAGAAGGAGTATCAAGTTGAAGGTAAATTAGAAGGAAATTCTGCAAATGGTATAGCTTGGTAGTGGGTCGGATCAGTATGATTAGCTCTTTGAATGCTTGCGGGGTAATGAGTCTCTACAGGTGTATCGCGGCAATTTTTTTGGGGTTTTGCGGCATGCGTAGCTCGGTTGAGTTACAAGGATTCAGTACTGATGAGTTAGTGTTGTGCAAATGGAATTCGGGGAGTTCTAGATGGTTTCCACCACAATTAGAGAGGTATATTTTTACTATTGGCATGAGGAGCATGGGATGTATAGTGGTTCTCTTCTAGAGGGGATCAATGGGAAGTTTTTAGCTAGTGGAATGCATAGTTTCTTGCGGTTTGGAAGGGATATGAAGTTCTCATGTTTATCCTAGGATGGCATGGGTTATGCAGTATGGTGTAAATGATTGGGAATTGTGTGTGTAAGGTTGCGGTTCGGTTCCGAAAGGAAGGTCATAAAATTCTTAGGCTATGTTGTAATTGTGAGTCGTGTGTATCGACACTGTTTAGTGACTATCATGGTTTGGAGACTAGAGCGGATCTTTCGTTGCTGGGTATGTTAGATTTTGGATATAATATTGGGTTCAGACTATTGTCTCCGTGTTGTGTCATTTTGGACTATTGCGATAAGGCGGTGCTGTTGGCTATGCTGGAAATGCCACAGATTGAGTGGCGAGGTTCGACAGAGTATGTCCTAGTGGAGTGGTTTTATATTTCGAGGACCCAACGGACGGCTGGGAAGAATTGTCTTTCTTATGTGGGCTTCCGTGATAAATGTCAGTGCAGAGGTTTCTACCATTGATTCGATTCCGGTGGTGAGGGACTTTTTGGATGTGTTTCTTGTGGCGGGGCATGCCGCCGGACAAGGTTATTGATTTTGATATTGATTTGATGCCAGACACCGTATCGTATGGCACCGACAGAGTCAGAGGAGTTGAAGGAACAACCTCAAGATTTCCTTGATGAGGAGTTTATTGGCAAGCTAATGTGGATGCGTGTTCTAACTTGAGTTGGCTTGGTTGGCTCCGAATTGTATTGATGGGATAGGTGTTGTGATTTGTCGGTTATAGGCACCTATGGTGCGGTTCGATTGGGGTTTCATAGTGGAAATCAAGCGGGAAGAGAAATTGGGTGTTGCTCGGTGAATGATGTGTCAGTTATGTTTCTACGATGCGAGACGGGTTCTCAGCCTTGTGTTGCGGTGGTACTGGTGAGCTTGAGTTACAACTCTTTCATTTGAGTCATTTTCATGATTTGAGTATGTTTGGACCGTTGCTTATTGGTGCGCGTATTATGCTAGATGTGGCTTAGGCCTCTATTGGTGTGACATGTCACCAGGGTAGTGTGTTGGGTCAGAGGAGATCGTTGGGATCATTAATGAAAATAAATGGATTCAATTTCAGCATGTTTGATGGGTAAACATCGAGGTTCGGTTCAAAAAAAAATTGTTGTGGTAATTGCTAAAGGAGAAATGGCTTCATGAATGGTTGATCTGAGGAATGGTTATGGTTTATTGCGTGTTTCATTTATCGTTGGCAGTATATGAAAGTGTTGGAATGAGACTTTAGCTGATAAGAGGTTTTCTATCGGTATTTGGTTGTTATGGGCAGCTGCTGTGAATAGAAGTTATTGCTGCGAGCGTTAGAGTTATATGGTATATCATGGGATTGCTCTCGAGGTTGTAGGCATGGGTTACTACATCTAGTCTATTCAAAGTATAGGTGTGAGGTTTTGATCGTATTGATGGTTTCAGAAATGAAAATGTGGTTCTATGGTTTATGGGCTAGATTGGATTGTGTAATTTTAGTTAAACGGTGTTATCAGACCTATATGAGATAGGGTGACGTGGGATCACCCCCGGCTATATGCATGGTAAAGTTATTCAGCGATTGGTGGGCTTTTAGAACAGCTCTGGGTACGTTCGAGGACGAACGAGTGTTTAAGTAGGAGAGGATGTAACGACCCGACCGGTCGTTTTGAGCTTTTGCACTTTGATCGCCAGTTCTCGGGCATGACTTGCCCCGTGTGGTGTATTATGACTTATGTAAATCGTTGGTGTTGGGTTTCAGGTTAATCAAAATGAATTTGGATGAACAGTTCTCAGTTGAAGCTTGAAATTTGAATGGTTTGACCAAGATTTGACTTGTTTGTATTTGATCTCGGATTTGAATTTTTATAGTTTGGTTAGCTCCGTTAGGTGATTTGGGACTTAGGAGCGTGATCGGAATGCATTTTCGAGGTCCGTGGAAGGTTTAGTCTTGAATTGGCGAAATAGAGATTTCGACGTTTTTCGATTGATAGGTGAGATTTTGATATAGAGGTCAGAATGAAATTCCGGAAGTTTCAGTAGCTCCATTATGTCATTAATGACTTGTGTGCAAAATTTGAAGTCATTCCGGATTCATTTTATACGTTTCGGCACGCGCTTTGTAAAAGGAAAAGTTTGAAACTCATAAGTCCGAATTGAGGTGTGAATTGTAGTTTTGACATTGCTTGGCATGATTTGAAACTCCGAGTAAGTTTGCATGATATTTTAGGACTTGTTGATATATTTGGTTGAGGTCCCGAGGGCCTCGGGTGGAGTTTGGATGGTTATTGGAGTTTAACTTGGGCATTTCAAGAATGTTTTGATGTTGTTCTTCAAGAATAAGTGGTATCATATTATTCAAATGAGCTCAAATTCAGTTTTTATTGAAGCATTAGATCAGTATCAAAATTTCGGAGCCATAGCAAAAAGAATCGTCCAATTTGGACATTGTATGAGAGAGTTATGCCCATTTTCGTGTCGGGGAAAAATAATTTCCCATCGCCAGCGCCCAGGGTAGCACGGGGCGCCATCCATGGCGCCGGGATTTATTTTGGCTACTGGAACCAGTACCACAGGCAGCGCCCGGCGCCACATGTGGCGCCCGAATCGGAAAAATGTTATAAAACGGGGGTTTTGGCCATTTTTGACAAAAATAGAGTTGAGGGAGCTCGGGTAAGGCGATATTTTGAGAGATTTTCAAGGAAAACATCAGGGTAAGTGTTCTTATCTCAATTTTGGTTAGATTACTCGAATCCATCGTTGTTTTAACATTTAATTGGTGATTTTAGTTGGTAAAAATCTTGAAAACTCTCTTGGTTTAATTTGAGGATTTGAGGGTCGAGTTAATGTCGGATTTTGGTAAAATTGGTATGGTTGAACTCGTGGGGAGATAAGAAATCCGTTAATGTAAAAATTTCTGAGTTTTGAGAAGTGGGCTCGGGGCTCGGGTTTTGCTAATTTCGAGATTTTTGGTGCTTTTCGATTGCTTTTGCTTGGGCCTTGTTCCCTTAGCATATTGTGACGTATTCGTTCTGATTTTAAATAGATTCGACGCGCGTGGAGGGCTAGAGTTTTAGCCAGTTCGAGGTGAGTAATGAATGTAAATGATGTCCTGAGGGTTTGAAACCCTGGATTTGCACATCGTAGTGCTATATCGAGGTGAGCATGCGCTTGATGATGAGCGCGTGGTCGTTCACTATTGGGGATTGTGACTTGGTCCATCCCGAGTGATGTTTTACCACGTAATTGATCGAAGCTTATTGTTATCATCATGGTTTGGCCTGATTGTCATATTTGGGCTTCGTGCCAACTAATTGAACCCTTCAGGGAGTTTTTATCACTATTTTGAATTACTACTTGAACTCAGTTGTATCGTTTTCACCGTTTTATAACTCAGCCATTATTACTCGGTTTTGAAACTAAAATGATATATTAAATGATGTTTTGGGCTAAGAAATGTTGTTTTACTATTGCCCGAGGGGCCTATATGATTTTCGGACTGAGTACGGCCAAGGGCCAGATGTGAGGATACCATGGGATCGGGCTGCGCGCCGCAACAGTGTTATACTGATATTGATATGAGGCCGAGTGCCTAGATTTGATGCCACGAGATGGCTTGATATTGCGCTTAGGCCGTAAGGGGCCCCTTCCGGAGTCTGCACACTCCCAGTGAGCGCCGTCGACGATAAATAAATGGATCGGGCTGCACGCCGCAGCAGGTACTATAGGGTACCGTTCTATATGTTGATTGTTTTTTCTTTATATGTCTGTCATGTAACTGCTTATTTGTTGTAGCATTACCATATTTTGTTTCCATTGGTTTATTGCTTTCATAGTACTTGTTTAAACTGCCGTATTATAGATTACTCTATGTTTTTCCGTGATTTCTTATTCTCAGTCATTATTATGCTTATTACTCACTGAGTTGGAGTACTCACATTACTCCTTGCACCTTGTGTGCAGATTCAGGTATGTTTTGGCTGATCGGAGGCAGAGTCATCAGAGTTTAGTAAGGTAGCTGCCGGCGTTCGCAGCACTGCTTTTCTCTCTCTTCATTTCATTAGTCTGTATTTGTAGACTCCAGGCTTTCAGTTGTATTTACACCCTAGTAGATGCTTGTGACTTATGACACCCCGGTTAAGGCTGTGTTGGGTTGTATATCTGCTGCTTATTATCATTAATTCATGTTTAGACTGCTCTTATATTGTTTAACTGTTTTAAAAAGTGAATTGGGTCTAATTGACTGGCCTTGTCTTCACGAGAGGCGCCATCACGACCAGGTTCGGGGTTAGGGTCGTGACAGTGGTTCCAGGTAAAGAAAAGAAGGTATGTAGACTTGTTAAATCCCTTTACGGACTAAAACAAGCATCCAAACAATGACATACAAAATTTGACCAAACAATATTGTCAAATAGTTTTAAAATAAATGAATGTGATAAATGTGTGTACATTAAAAATGTTCCAAATCACATAGTCATTGTTTGCTTATATGTGGATGATATACTGATAATGAGTAATGACATTGCCAACATAAATGCGACTAAGCGCATGCTAACTGGCAAGTTTGATATGAAAGACTTGGGAGTTGCTGATTTAATTCTAGGAATTAAGATCCATAAGACACCTCAAGGTCTGACATTGTCACAATCTCATTATATTAAGACAGTACTTGAAAAATTCAAGCACTTAGGTTTTAAAGTTGCAAAGAATCCAATTGACGTGAATCTTGCATTAGCAAAGAACAAAGGCCAAAGCATATCACAATTGGATTATGCTCATATGTTGGGTTGCTTAATGTACATCATGAATTGTACACGACCAGATATAGCTTGTGCTATAAGTAAATTGAGTCGATATACGAGCAATCCAGGTCAATCTCATTGGATGTCAATGAAATGAGTTTTGGGATATTTAAAACATACCCAGGGCTTTGCTTTGCACTACAGTAAATATTCTGCAGTGATTGAGAGATACTGTGATGCAAATTGGATCACCGGTTCAGCTGATTCGAAGTCCATAAATGGATATGTATTCACTATTGGTGGAGGAGCGGTATCTTGGAAGTCGTCCAAACAAACTTGTATTGCCTGCTCTACAATGGAGGCTGAATTCATAAATGTAAATTGCAAAGATTGTATTACTTTTTCGATAGACAGTCAACTAAGCTCTAATTAGTAACACAATATGGAAAATAAAAGGCTCCTGGCTACTATAAAAAATTTTCCACGTGAGAATGCTTGAACAAAGAATCAACCAATCTATTACAACTTAATCCTAAACTAGAACGTGTGAAAGCATATTGCGATCATCATCACACCAAATCTAAATTCTTAATATTCCTAGCACAACAATGTAACCCCCTAACAAAACTAGCAGCAGAACCACAAGCCTCAAATGTTGATGATCCACACTTGTACAGAAAGAATGGATCTTCCAGCAACTCTTCAGCGGATGGCCTAACAGACATTGGAAGCAAACACTTCTCAATGATATCTTTCAGTTTGGAGTCTTTTACCTTTCCAAGAGATGCAGGCTTTTCACCAGTGATATACACTTCCCTAATTATTTGCCCCGGATTGCTGCATTCCACATATGGATATTCACCAGTAGTCATCTCAAGAAGACACATCCTGAATGCATATATATCCACCCGTTCATCATATTCATTGTCTTGGCCATGAATTGAGGCGTACCCTTAACCTCCTTTGCGAAATCACACTCCATAAGACGAACCGCCAACCCAAAATCTCCAAGCTTGACCTCCTTCCCACCACCATGAACAAAAATATTGTCACACTTGATGTCTCTATGGATAATCTTCGGGTTCTGTCCATGAAGAAAGCTCAAACCTTCAAGAATCTGCCTGCTCCAAGTCTTGATATTCCCCAGATCAGCACAACTCCCATTATTACTCTTCAACATATGCTTGTTCAAACTGCTTGAGAGGAATAACTCTCTGATTATGTTTAGGGTTTTGGACTCGAAATCGAACCAATAAGAGAAACACTTCATAATCCTTTCATGGTTTAAGGAATGAAAAAGAACAACCTCAACGAACAACTTTTCTGGTGTTTTTAATAATGCTTCATCATCTTCTCCATGAAAAACAATTTGGTTCCACGCATCCCTAGGTACACCTCTTTAAAAGCCCCTCTACCTAACATGTCACTGTATCTAACGAACCTATCACATGGAGATTTCTCTTCAATTCTGTGTACCCTGTAACTCATCGTAACTTAAATTCAGACTTTAAGAAAATATAGAGATTGAGAAAAAGAGTGACGTGAGTGGAAAAAAGATCAAAGTGGGTGTTCAGAGAAGGCTTCAATTGCAGCTGAGAAAGAATCCATAACCAACATAAAACTTGGCTCAAATTGCATGATGTTTGATACGTTCATAGGGGACATTGTTAATGATAATCTCAACCTTTTCATCTCATGAATTTATACATTAAACTGAATGAAAGAAGCAAGAGCAATGGAAAACGATGAATTGGGAATCAAAGTACGAGATTTATGTAGTTATATTTTTTTTTCGTTGGAACTTAGTAGGTATATATAGGCAGTAAATAGGGAATAATAGAAATTCCTAATTGAGCCCAAGTAGGATTAGTGATCACGCCCAACTATGCCTTGTAAAAAGGACTAAGCGGTTGTTGTAAATATAATTCGATTTACAAGTCCGGAGTCGAATCTCACAGAGAACTAAGGATTAGCTATAGCTGTTCAATATCACCAAGAAGACAAGCTTGAACAATTCCTAACTTATAAATATTAAAATTCTTGTGTTTAACTAATTAACTAACAAATTAAAATAGTAAATTAACAACTAAAGATGCTAAGGGTTAGAGACAAGACTAAGGAGGTCTAGAGTTATGATTTTCCCTATTATCGGAATCCTTCCCGCTACGTTTTCTATAAATTCGCCAAAGTATTCTCTACCGATCATGAGCGACCTGACTGTCGTAACTTTCTCCTGAGTAATTACCACAATTTGCTAGACATATTCTCCCAAATTACGCTAGCTGGCATTAAGTATGGCTCACTCGGATCGCACCCAAGATTTCGTTACCCATAATCCCACCTTTAAACCCTTCGTATTGATCCCTCATATACGTTAGGAGTGATGTTGTTCAACAACTACCTAAAAATACACTCTCTCCCGAGTAATACACACTAAATAGGCACAGTCGATTGAGAGCTCTTCAACCAACCACAATAATAACGTAATTGAACAAATAGAGAAAATACTACGACAAAACTATATTATAATTAACGTAACATGGAAATCATCCTCCAATAGGTTCTGTCAAAACCCTAGATAACAAATTAGCTATTCATAATAGTATGCAAAACTACAATACTAGAATCCATAACCAATAATGGAAATAGGAAGAAGGAAGTAAAAAACTCATAGAAGAATTCTTCGCCTTGTTCCTAGTGTGTTCTTGCCTCCTTAGGTCGAATCCCCGGTCTCCTTAGCCTCCTTAGGTCTAAATTATGTCAAAAGTACACAAAATACCCTTTTTCCATATCCATGTATATATACCAAGTAGGGTCGGGCCCAAACAATTATACCTTCTCCTACGCAAAAAAAGACACTTTTCCCGGACATGACGTGCGCGGCCGCGGATCAACCGCGGATGGGCCGCGCATATTGACCAGTGTTCTGCCCTATTTGAGCGGTCAATGCGCGGCCGCGTACTTGACACGCACGTTTCACCCTGTTATGTTTGGAATTTGGAAAAACGTAAAACATGAAAGTTGTAGCCCTTTGAGTTATCTTGCCAACCATATATTGTAGAGCCCAAATGGAGTTCTGAGATAAAATTTATGTGTATTTTACTAGACAGTATGCAATATGCCTACTCGATTCGTCGTTCGTTCTTAACTATCATCCGTTGATCCCGAACACGATCCTGGCTTAATTCTTTGGACTTTTACTCAGACTTCAAAGCTCCAAATCACTTGAATTCATTTCATAACATCTACATAGCTCGAAATCACTCCTACAAGGCATAAAACACACCATTAATGCAAAAAACTAGCAATTAAAGCTCAAACTCAATCAAAGTGCAGTAAATTGGAATGTAATAATCGACTAAAATATGGAATTATGGCCTATAATCAACACCCCACACTTAAACTATTGCTCGTCCTCGAGCAATCAAACTACACTTTATGTATACATGACCTTTTTAAATAATTCTTTTAACTAATCACACCAAGAATATTTAAAATAGACTAAGCACAAAAGTATAACATCTTCACCTCAAGATTTGACTCACAAGTACCACGCATTATTCATAACTCACCCACTTACTCTAACATAGAGGTCAATGATATTAGCTTTCCTTCATGAACCCAGTGCCCTCATACAACAAAAGAGAGTAGTTCCATACACAATACAATTTAAGAACAATTAGGAACTCTAGATAGAAAAAATTCACTCACTCTCAGAAATAACATTCATATGCCACAAAAGATGCACCACAGGCTTGCCCGTAGTGTACTACTCTACTAATTGAGCTCATTCAGTCTAGGATCAAGTAGGACTTTAATTGGTTGTAATGTAGGATGCGGGTCGGGTATGATACATTTAGATATAAGAGTGACTACACCTCCCTAAGCACTTTAATACATATACTTTAACACTCAAGCCCATGCTTATGTCAAACCATGACTCCACCTTCACATCAATATACATCAACTCCCAATTTATTTAAGCACAATTACATCAAGAATTACCCCTTATCAATGAATATTTTTCGCAACAATACAACTATCTTTTTCTTTCTTTTCTTTTTTAATTCAAGTGGCTTTTATTTTTTAACCACAATGCACCTTTCTCCTTATTTCATTAGTTCCACTCAAAAACCAAAACAACCACCCCACACTTTAACTTTTACACAATTCGTAACAATTCAAGTGCTCATGAGAGGTGAAAAGGTTCAAATAGATGGTTAATTCAAACAATTGGGTAAGGCTTGTAATGTGGTTGCCAAAGAAACAGGATTACAGACTCAAAGGGGTTAACTACGGTACATAACAATTAGGCAGTTAAAATATATATATCTGGCTTAACAAAAAAACGCCTATATCACTTTCAAGACTGAACAAAACTACTATTTTGCTTTGCAAACATACGGGGCAAGTTCTAGACATCAAATGCAATGTACATAATAACACAAAACCTTACACACACATGGAACATAACTCATTCAGGATTGGTTTTTTCTCGAGACACTCTAGTCAAAGCAGTTAAGCAAAGTTAAGAACATACTCCCTCCGTTCCAATTTATGTGAACCTGTTTGACTGGGTACAGAGTTTAAGAAAAAAATGAAGACTTTTGGAATTTGTGGTCCTAAACAAGTCCAAATGGGGACCAGAGTATTTGTGTGGTTATAAAAGCAATATTATTTTCGTCTCCTGATTATCAGTAACCCGAATTTCTTTCTAGCTTTGACCAAAGACCCAGATTTTTGGTTAAACACTATATACTCAGCTTCTTGGTTTTTAAAAATATAGGTAGTTTTGATTAATGTATAATGTAGTAAACAAGATTTGATGAATTATTGTTATACATGGATAGGTGAAATTATTTCCTACTATAATCAAGTCCTTGAAAAAAATCAATTATAGATAATAACCTATACTAAGTATGGGTACTTGGTAACATGCGGTAGAGAGCTCATTTGTCAAGTTTTTGTTCCTTTCATCTTTAAAAGGAAAACTGAGTTTTATTTTGTTGGGTTCTTACTCTAAGTGATTCTATGCTGTCGAATTAGCTGGAAATTATTATACAGAAGAAAGTTAGGAAGGACCACTTGTGTTTATTCTTCAATAATTAATGTATCTTCCTCTTTTTATTTGCTACTAATGTAAGGAAAATGTAACACAACAGCTTCATTCATCCCCACTTCTACCTTTATGTTACAAAAGTACATGTAAAACTGGTAGAGAATATGACCATACCAGCCTACCCAAAGACTGGATGGAGAAGATTAATGTTTCAGAATGCTGCTAGACCTAAAGCCATTTTCAATATGTGGTTGCAATGTCAAGGAAGACTCTTAACTGTGGATAGACGGAAGAAATAGGGACTCACTTGTGTACGCTGTCATGTTTGGAGAGTGTGGACATGCTAAATGGGCACAACTACATAACATTATGATAACCACATGAGAATTGTCTTTCCTTTCTGTTATTTGAGAATTAGCTAACTGAGAACTGCTGTGTAGTGCTGCTCTTGGTGATTAATGATAATTTTAATTACCAAAAAAAGCCTTACTAGTAATAAGCAGCGACGACTCCTTCACAATGAAGGAATTATTGGATTCTGATGATGATGTTATTGCAGCAGACTTAGGTTGGATGCCCATTCAATAGGCAGGCTCCTTGAATCAAGTTATTAAGTCTGTTGCTAATTAATTAAGCATGAGACCAGGAATAGGAAGCATATATCATTAGTTATATATAGGTAGTTTGGATTACTGCAGTATGGAAACAGAAGATGAATGGTTAGTTTGTGAACATGAATAGGTGAAATTCTTTTATAGGTAACTTTGCAAAATTAAGTATGAATACTATGGTAACATGGAAAGAGAGCTCATCCAGAGGCGGAGCCAGGATTTGAAGTTTATGGGTTCCGAACCTGCCACCGAACTCAATAACTTATTTAGTTACTGGGTTCGCAGTTAAACATTTATATGAGAAATTATCAGCTATGTCCATTTATAGGTACCTCATTACAAAAATTGACCAATTGATAAAATATTACTAACATTAGCCAAATTAGCCAATTAGCTATTTATAACAAAAAAAATATCAAATTTTTGCTTTGTTTTGAGCGGATGTTATTAGAATAGATTGGACACAACTTAAGGAGCTTGAATCTCAGTTTTGGGATGATTTTGTGAAGTTTTGAGGTGGTTTGAATTGAAAATTCGGTAAAAACTGAACATGAAAAAAATGATGTGTATCATACTGTGTATCATTTGTGTATCACATATGTATCATATTTGTATCTATTGTGTATCACATGTATATCCATGTATACCTGTGTGTGAGATACATGCGTGATACATGTTTGATACATGTATCGCAGAAGATATTTTTGAACTCGATTTAATTACGAATTTTGATACAAAACCAGTCCAAATCACCTCCAATCTTCTTCAAATTTTGTATATTGACTTATCTATATATTTTCAATGAATTTCAACTATACCTATTGAAAAAGTTCCTTTTTTGTTTAGATTTTTGGAATATTGTTTATATTTTTTGTATTTCATCACTTTAGTTGCTACCTCATCCATAAAATTTCCTTTCTGTCTTGTATCTAGTGTTGCTAATTACGCTTAAAAATATGGAAGGTGATTTTTGCATGTGATTCTTTGAGAGAAAGAACTCTATTATTTGGTTTTTCAATTTTTGTTGGCTAGTTTTGGTAAATCTATGATTAATGGCTAGAGGTTGGTAAGTTGAGATTCATTTGGGACATTTGTGTAAGTTTCCCTATTTATATATATTTAGTGAATTTTCTAATACAAAACAGAATCTAAGCAAAAATTACTGGGTTCGTCCGAACCCGTTAATCATACACTACCTCCGCCCCTGGTGATCCGACCCCTTCGACGCTTTTTTCGCTGTATACCCCTCCATCCTTCGGAAGTGGAAGAAAGGGTACTCTAATTTGAATACATAGTAGGACCCCAGAGCTCATCTGTCAATTTTTTGTTCCTCTGTTCTTTAATATGAAAAAAAAGTGAGTTCCATTTTGTTTGGATTCCTAATAATAAAGTGATTCTATGCGGTGGTAGCTGGAAGATATTACACATAACAAAGCTTAGAAAGATGAATTATTTACTACTTACTTTAAAGTGAGAAAGTTTGTTTTCATTAATTAATTCGATTGCTTCTTGTAATTATGATTTAAAGCTATCCATTAATTAGTAGTTTGAAGTGTACAAAAAAACTGATTATGGTCTTTATTCATCATAGGCTAGTTAGTACTCACTAGTCAATACTCCCACCTTTCACTTTTAATTATTTACGTTTGACTTTGGACTCCTTTAAGAAGAATAAGTGAAATATATATTTTACAATTTTATCCATAATAATAATAATCTTTTAAAAAATTTAGGGAAATGATTTGGAGATAATTGAGTTGGTAATGGTAAGGGTTAAAGAGGAAAAAAGATTGTCTTTTTCTTGATTTGTTAAAATAAATAAGTAAAAGTGAAACATAATTTTAGTACAGTGAAGTGAACCGATAAAAGTGAACGGAGGGAAAGTGTAATATTAGGAAAGTGTTAACATTTCAACGACCTCATTCATGGCCACGACTCAAACAACAAAATATATACAGGACTTTTAATTTACGTAGAGATATCATCCCAAGTCAATCATATCTGCACGCATAAAACAAAGCTTCACCTGAATCACTTAAATAACTGTGTCACAGCAGCTGCTCCCCTCTCAGTATAATGCCCCTTGTAAAAGTTCAAATCCTGGATTCGTTTTTGTACGCACTTCTTGAGTTACTTTGTCAGTACATCTATACATGACCACAAATTCACCTCGGTCAAGCTCAGGTCCTAGTTCATGTCGCCTCAATATATTCAGAGGCAGTTGGATTTTCCATATATATATAGTAAATAGAAAATACTATTGGATTATTTGGCTTATCTCCTCCCCCCCTCCTCTGTCTCTGAAATACTTGATAACTGCACAACAATTAACCATAAAACAGATCTTCAAAAGCTAAGTTTTTCAAAAATTTCAGCCAAGAGTGGTCTCAAGATCTTAACTTCCCCACCAAAATTATAGAACAAAATACTTTAATTCTCACATGGTAAATATGATGACTCGACAGGTCATCTTATGTTTTAGAACCACATCCTGTGTCCCAAAGCCATATCTTATTTTAGTCTTTCTCGTTTTACGTGCGCGGTCCGGATATTTTTTTCGAAGGCTTACATGTTAAAAACTGATAAAAATAAGAATTTTGCCTTAAAAATTCATTTGAGTTGACTTCGGTCAACTTTTTGAACAAACGGACCCGAATCCGTATTTTGACGGCCCGGTGGGTCCGTATCGTAATTTGGGACCTGTGCGTATGTCCAGAATCGATTTCAGAGGTCCCTAGCTCGAGTTATTAATTTTTGTTGTAAGTTGAAAGTTTAATGATTTTTAAGAATTGACTAATATTTGGTCTTGTTGTTACCGGATCCGTATTCTGGTTCCAAAATATGGTACATGTCAATTATAATATTTATGACTTGTTTGTGAAATTTGGTGTGAAATGGAGTTGGTTTGACGTGATTGAGACGCTCGGTTGTGAAAATATAAGTTTTAAAGTTTTCTTGAAAACTTCATTTGATTTGGTGTTCAATTCGTAGTTCTAGGTGTTATTTTGGGGATTTGATCGCGCATGCAAGTTAGTATAATATTTTTGGACTTGTGTGAACGTTTGGTTTAGAGCCCCGAGGGCTTGGATGAGTTTCGGATAGGCTACGGAGTGATTTGGACTGAGAAAAATCTGGTTTTCTGCAGCTTCAAGTGCCTTCTGCTTTCCTTCTTCGCGTTTGCGAAGGTACTCTCGTAAATCCAAAGGGTGAGCTGGGATGGGGGATGGTTTTATTCTACGCGAACGCGAGGCCATGGTCGCGAACGCGGAGCACTAGGGGGGTCTGCTCTTCACGAACGCGACCGGCAACACGCGAATGCGTAGAGTTATTGGAGGTGGGCTTGAGATCAGTGGGTTATTCTACGCGAACACAAGCCTAGGCTCGCGAACGCGATGACCACGGGGGATAGACCATCGCGAACGCAAGCAACTCTTCGTGAACGTGTAGGCCTTTTGGGCCTCTACCTTTCTCGAACGTGGCAGGCCCTTTGCGAACGCGAACAAGGCTTGACGCCAGTGATTAAAACAGACCTGAAAATTGGATTTTTACCATTCTTTCAAAATTTCAAAACTAAAAGACCTAGATGCGATTTTCCCAAGAGATATTCTTCCCCAATTTGTTGTTCAGTGATTCTAACGTACTTTCTTTCAATTACTCATTACATTTCATGAGTCATCAACCTAAATTCTAGGATTTTCATGGTGGAAATTGGGGATATGGGTAGAATTAGGGATTTTTATAAAATTAGAATTTAGACCTCGAATTGAGGTCAGATTTCAAAATAAATTACATAATCGATCTCGGGGGTGAATGTGTAAATGAATTTTGGTCCAAACCTCGGGTTTTGACCAAGCGGGCCCGAGGTCGATTTTTGACTTTTTGGAAGAAAGTTTCGAAATTCTAAATTTATGCATTGTAATTGATTTCTTTAGTAATATTTGATATTATTGAGTCAATTGCGGTTAGATACGAGTGATTTGGAGGCGGATTCTAAGATAAAGGCCTCGATAGAGCTTTGAATTGATTGCAGAGTGAGGTAAGTGTCGTGGTTAACCTTGACTTGAGGTAATTAGAAACCCTCAGACTATGTGCTATGTGAATTTTATGTGAGCGGCGTATATGCGAGGTGACGAGTGCTTATACGCTGCCGAGTTATCTGTATTACCTGATTTTCCGCTTTTCCTTAATTGTCTCTTTCACTGTCTTAACTGTTATATGATCTAAATGCTTTCCATGCTTTACTATTACCTGTTAATGATGTTAGACCTTTTCATAATTTCATGATTTCCTACTATTTGACTAAATTGACTTACTAGCACCTTTTAATTATCAATTACTGGATTGGTTTCGTTGAGTAGTATCACTTATGTAGATTCCTGTGTTGTACAAGGTTTTCTTTTCTGGTTCAGTTTGGTATTTATTGATCGTAAAGGTTTCGTGGTTGAACTATTAATTTGACTGTGTACGTTGAGTATTTGATACTGATATGGTGGGATCGGGTTGCACACCGCAACATGTGGAATAATGGTGGATTGATATGGTGGAAGAAGGGTGAATTTTGTACTGATACGGTGGGATCGGGTTGCACGCCAAAACAAGTGGAATAAGGGTTGATTGATACGGTGAAATAAAGGTAAATTATGATACTGATATTGATATATGGTGGGATCGGGTTGCGCGTTGCAACAACCTATGTGTTTCTATTTCCTTGATCTGTGTTGGTTTTCGGTATTTTCACAGTGAGATTGGGTTGCACACCGCAACAATCTATGTGATTTCATTTCTTGAGCTGTGTTTGATTTTCGGTATTCTCATTTGAAATGCTAAGGATTGGTAATTCTGGATTACACTGGTTTATAACTTGAGGTTGTAGTTATTATTTGTAGTTGACTTTTCTTATCCTGTTCCGTATTTCCTTTATCTACCTTTATTATATACTGCGTATAGATTGCAGTGTGAGTTACCCGCTTTAGCCTCGTCACTACTTTGTCAAGGTTAGTCTCAGCACTTACAGGGTACATGGGGTCGATTGTACTCATACTACACTCTGCAGTTCTTCTGCAGATTTCGGAGTCGGTCCCAGCGGCGGCTATTAGCGTGCTTGGATTGATGAACTCAGCAGAGACTTGAGGTACAGCTGCTTAGCGCTTGCAACTCCTGAAGTCTCCTTCTCTTCCTTTATTTAGTTGTGTATTTTCATTCAGACAACTTTGTATTTATTTCAAACCCTTGTATGTATTATTCTAGTAGCTCGTTCACTTGTAATACCAGGTCCAGGGATTCGTAGAAGATATTTGGTAATTTTAGCTTCCGCACTTATACTTTAGATTATATCAGTTATTCAATTCTTTCACATCATTTAATTTAAATTTATAAAAATGGATAAACTATTCTAACATTGGCTTGCCTAGCAAGTGAAATGTTAGGCGTCATCGTGGTCCCGATGGTGGGAATTTCGGGTCATGATAAGTTGGTATCAGAGTACTTCGTTACATAGGTCTCACGAGCAAACTTAGTAGATTCTGGAGGATCGGTACGGAGACGTCTGTACTTATCTTTTAGGGGCTATGTAGTTAGAAACAATTTCACATCTATTCTTCTCTATCGTGCGACTTTTATTCTATCAATGCTGATTGAACCCTTCTATTCTATTCTCTCGCGGATGGCGAGAACATGCACCGTATCATCAGCTGGACAGCAGCCGGAGCCCCCAACAACAGCTCTTACGAGGGGCAGAGGTCGCGCCAGAGGCCAAGGCAGGGGCAGAGCTCAGCCTAGAGCTCGAGCAGCAACACCAGTGGCGAAGCCTCGGGTGGAGTTTGACGAGGTGTTTCCAGCCCAGACTGTGCCCGTCAGACCAGCTCAGGTCCCGGAGGGGTTCATCGCCACCCCAATGCTTCAGGATGCTTTGGTCCATTTGGTGGGCCTTATGGAGAGTGTGGCCCCGGCAGGCACATTTCCCATGGCACCAGCCGTCTCTCAGGCTGGGGAAGGAGCACAAACTCCCGCTACTCACACTCTAGAGCAGATGGCTCCCCAGTATCAGACTCCAGCAGCCCCGCCAGTTGGAGTAGTTCAGCCAGTTGTTATAGCACAGGCCGGTGGTGGACATGCTATGTCTCTTGAGGGTTTATTAAGATTGGACAAGTTCACCAAGCTTTTCGCTGATCACTTCAATGGTACACCTTCTAAGGACCCACAGGATTATCTTGACCACTGCCATGAGGTGCTACGGAACATGGGTATAGTTGAGAACAATGAGGTTGATTTTCCTGTGTTTCAGATGATGGGTTCTGTCAAGAGATGGTGGAAGGATTTTGAGTTGACCAGACCAGCTGGGTCTCCTACTTTTACTTGGGACCAGTTCTCTCAACTATTTCTTGAGAAGTTCCTTCCTTTCACATTGAGGGAGAGTTACAGCAGGCAGTTTGAGCGTCTCCGGCAGGGCAGTATGAGACCCGTTTTGTGGATATAGCCCGTCATACCATTATTCTTCTTCCTACCGAGAGAGAGAGAGAGAGGGTAGGAGGTTTATTGAGGGACTCGATCATCCTATCAAGCTTTAGATGGCCAAGGAGACTGGGGCTGAGATTTCTTTTCAGACGGCTGCCAATGTTGCTAGGCAGATCGAGGATGTTCTTTCATAGGAGAGAGGGTAGGAGTCCGACAAGAGGCCTCATCATTCCGGTGGATTTAGTGGCACCTCATTTGGAGGGAGGGGTACTTTTGGTTGGGGTCATCCTCCCAGGCCATATCAGTCAACGCTTCAGGCATCCCACAGTGCTTCAGGGAGTCATGGTCCTTATGTGCCTCATTCTGGGCAGCCAACCTACAGTGCACCACCAGCTCCTATCAATGTACCTCCTATTTAGAGTTATTACCATGGTTATTTGACCCGTTCGGGTCAGTCTCAGTTTTAGCAGCCACAATACCAGGATGGATGTTTTAAGTGTGGTGGTTTCAGGCATATCAATAGGACTTGTCCGAGATTATTGATCGACATGCCACAACATAGTTCTCGTGCTACGATTCTAGCACCGAGTGAACCATTGCTCACTTAGCCACCTAGAGGTATGGGTCAGGCAGCCAGAGGTAGAGGTCAGGCAGCCATAGGTAGAGGTCAGGCCGTTAGAGGTGGAGGTTAGGCTGCTAGAGGTGGAGGCCAGCCAGTAGGAGGCCGTCCTAGAGATGTGGTTCAGAATGGTGGGGCCCATCATCGATGTTATGCTTTCCCAGCGAGGCCTGAGGCGGAGTCGTCTGATGCTGTTATCATAGGTACTATTTCAGTTTGTAGTAGAGATGCTTCAAATCTATTTGATTCGGGTTCTACTTATTCCCATGTGTAATCCTATTTTGCTTCATATCTGGTTGTGCCTCGTGATTCTTTGAGTGCTCCTGTGTATTCACACCTGCAGGAGATTCTATTATTGTAGATCGTGTCTATCGTTCGTGTGTGGTTATCATTGGGTTCATTGAGACTAGCGTAGATCTTTTACTTCTCGATATGGTTGATTTTGATGTCATTTTGGGTATAGATTAGCTGTCATTGTATCATTCCATATTGGATTGTCACGCCAAGATGGTTACCTTTGCCTTGTCGGGGTTTCCTCAACTAGAGTGGAGAGGGACCCCTAGCCACTCTACCAGTAGGGTTATCTTTTATGTAAAGGCTCGGCATATGGTCGAGAAGAGATGTCTACCTTATTTAGCTTATGTCCGTAATTCTAGTGCGAAGGTTCCTTCCATGGATTATATACCAGTTGTTCATGAGTTTCCTATAGATCTGCGGGGGATGCCACCTGACAGAAATATTGACTTTTGTATTGATTTGGCTCCGGGCACTAAGCCTATTTCCATTTCGCCATACCGTATTGCCCCGCCAGAGTTGAAAGAATTAAAGGAGTAGTTGCAAGATTTGCTTGATAAGGGCTTCATTAGACCTAGTGTCTCACCTTGGGTGCACTTGTGTTATTTGTGAAGAAGAAAGATGGATCAATGAGGATGTGCATAGATTATCGGCAGTTGAACAAAGTTACCATCAAGAACATGTATCCATTGCTGAAGATTGAGGACTTATTTGATCAGCTTCAGGGTGCCAAGGTGTTTTCGAAGATTGATTTGAGATATGGCTACCATCAGTTATGGATTAGGGCATCCGATGTCCCTAAGACAGCTTTTTGGACTCGGTATGAACATTATGAGTTAATAGTGATGTCATTTGGGTTGACAAATGCCCCGATAACATTTATGGATTTGATGAAGGGGGTGTTCCATCATTATCTGGATTCCTTTGTGATTGTGTATATTGATGGTATCTTGATCTACTCCTGCAGTAGAGAGGAGCACAAGCAACATCTTCGGATCGTACTTCAGACTCTGAGGGACAACCAACGATATGCTAAGTTATCAAAATGCAAGTTTGGTTGGACTCAGTCGCTTTCTTGGGGCATGTTGTATTAGAAGAGGGTATTCAGGTGGATCCTAAGAAGATTGAGGCAGTTTAGAACTGGCCTAGACCCACTACAACTATATAGATCCGGAGTTTCTTGGGATTGGCGGGTAATTACCGTCGATTTGTGGAGGAATTTTCATCTATAGCAGCCTCGTTGACTAGTTTGACCCAGAAGGATGCCCCATTTCAGTGGTTAGATGAATGTGAGGCAAGCTTTCAAAAGCTTAAGACTACTTTGACTACGTTGCCAGTTTTGGTATTGCCAACAGGTTCGGGATCTTATACAGTATATTGTGATGCATCTCGTATTGGAATTGGTGCGGTATAGATGTAGGATGGCAAAGTGATTGCATATGCATCGCGGGAGCTGAAGGTTTACGAGAAGAATTACCCTGTTCATGACTTAGAGCTGGCGGCCATTGTTCATGTGCTAAAGATTTGGAGGTACTATCTTTACGGCGTGTTGTGTGAGGTATTTTCGGATCATCGGAGTTTGTAGTATTTGTTCAAGCAAAAGGAGCTCAATTTGAGGTAGAGGATGTGGTTGGAGCTATTGAAAGATTATGATATCACCATCTTGTATCATCCTGGGAAGGCCAATGTGGTGACCGATGCCTTGAGTAGGAAGTCAGTGAGTATGGGCAACCTTGCGTACATTCCAATCGATGAGAGACCTCTTGCATTAGATGTTCAAGCTTTGGCCAATCAGTTCATAAGGCTAGATGTTTCTGAGCCCAGTTATGTTCTAGCTTGTACAGTTGCTCGGTCTTCCTTGTTTGAGCGCATCAGGGAGCGGCAATATGATGACCCTTATTTGTTTGTCCTTAGGGACATAGTGCGACACGGTGATGCCACTAAGGTTACCATTGGAGATGATGGGGTTATGAGGATGCAGGATCGTGTTTGTGTGCCTAATGTAGATGGACTTCGTGAGTTGATTCTTGAGGAGGCCCACAGTTCCCGGTATTCTATTCATTCGGGTGCCGCCAAGATGTATCAAAACTTGCGGTAGCATTATTGGTGAAGGAGGATGAAGAAGGATATAGTTGCATATGTTGCCCGGTGTCTAAATTGTCAGCAAGTCAAGTATGAGCATCAAAGATCTGGTGATTTGCTTCAGAATATAGAGATTCCTGAGTGGAAGTGGGAGCGTATCACTATGGATTTTGTTGTTGGACTCCCAAAGACTCAAAAGAAGTTCGATGCAGTTTGGGTCATTGTGGATAGGCTGACCAAGTCTGTGCAGTTCATTCCTATTGCAGTTACCTATTCTTTAGAGCGGTTGGCAGAGATTTACATCTGCGAGATCGTTCGTCTTCAAAGTGTGCCCGTGTCTATCATTTCTTATTGAGGTACGCAGTTCACCTCACATTTCTGGAGGGTAGTACAACGTGATTTGGGCATGCAGGTTGAGTTGAGCACAACATTTCATCTTCAGACGGATGGTAAGTCCGAGCACACTATTCAGATATTGAAGGATATGCTCTGCGCTTGTGTTGTAGACTTCGGAGGCTCTTGTGATCAGCTCTTGCTACTTGTGGAGTTCGCCTACAACAACAACTACCAGTTGAGCATTCAGATGACTCCCTATGAGGCATTATATGGCAAGTGGTGGCGATCTCCAGTTGGATGGTTCGAGCTGGGGGAGGCTCGGTTGTTGGGTACATATTTGATATCGAATGCCTTGGATAAGGTTAAGATTATTCAGGAATGACTTCGCACAGCTCAGTCTAGGCAGAAGAGTTATGCTGACCGTAGAGTTCGTGATGTTGCATTCATGGTCAGAGAGAGAGTGTTGCTCCGGGTATCACCTATGAAGGGTATAATGAGGTTTGGAAAGAAGGGTAGGTTGAGCCCTAGGTATATCAGACCTTTTGAGATTCTTCAGAGAGTGAGTGAGGTGGCTTACAAGCTCGCATTGCCACCTAGTTTGTCAGCAGTTCATCCAATATTCCATGTGTCCATGCTCCGGAAGTATCACGGTGATCCGTCTCATGTGTTAGATTTCAGCTCTGTCCAGTTGGACATGAATTTAACATATGAGGAGGAGTCGGTGGCTATTCTAGCCCGGCAAGTTCGTTAGTTGAGGTCAAAGGGTTATCCTTCATTTTGAGTAAAGTGGATAGGTCAGCAGATCGAGGTAGCTACTTGGGAGTCCGAGTCGGACATGCGGAGTAGATATCTACACCTTTTCACCATCCCAGGTACTTTTTTATGTCCGTTCGAGGATGAACGGTTATTTTAGAGGTAGAGAATGTGATGACCCGACAGGTCATCTTATGTTTTAGGACCAAATCTTGTATCTCAAAGCCTTAAATATCTCATTTTAGCCTTTCTCGATTTTCGTGCACGGTACGGGTGTTTTTCCAGAAGGATTACATGTTCAAAACTGATAAAAATAAGAATTTTGCCTTAAAAATTTATTTGATTGACTTCGGTCAATGTTTGGAGCAAACTGTTACATCCCGTACTTTAATATTAGGATAAGTCGTAAAAATCCATATGAGCTTGAAAGGATTAAGACCCCATAATTTTACCAACCTTGATACCGTTAGATATTATGTTAGTGTGGTAATTTCTTTTAAGTGGAGTATTTTAGTAAAAGTTTTATAAGTATAATTTTGGATAGTTACCATTATTACTATATTCGGATATGGTAAATTATACTCATAATATGAAAAAGTTTATGAGATTTTCTTTATTGTAAAGATAGAAATTATTTTCGCACAAGAAAAGAAGGTTATCTTTTTACCATTTTAAAAATTAAGCGTACGAAAAATTATACTCTTTATATGAGATTAGGAAAATTAGAAGTTGAGAAAATATATGTATTTTTATATAAATGTTTTAATAAAATAATAGTGTATGTATTGATTTTATATGATGCCACATGACCATAATAGTATTTTATATAAAGTGGATTAAAAATAAGTAGAATTTTAAATAATTTGAGATAATTTTTAATTACGTGGGTAATTGGGTAATTATCGGGTAACGGGTCATTACCTAGTTAATTAATAAGTTAGGGGATAAGATTAAACAAATTGCTCATATATTTATGTCCACATGTGATTGGTTTACGAAATGTGAATGTTCTCTTTTGTTTCTAGGAGAACTACGGCCGTGACTATGAGTTAATTCCTTTCATTTAGTAGAAATTTGTTATTTATTAATAAATGAAGATTTTGACGGCCACTCTTTCCAACAGGAGGTTAATATCAAGGATATGTTTGGTTCGAATAAATGATCACATATACTAGTAGGCCAAACATGTTTACTGCTCGTTCAATAGCTGTTTTGAAAATTTTAAGCTTTTAAAGTAACTGCATAGCGGTTGCTAAACACCCCACCCCTACGTGGCAGCCCCCCATGCCAAGAGTGTGACTCATAACTTAGAATGAAAGGTGGCATTCAGAGAAATATTTTGCCTCTCTTCAATAAAGAGCTTGATTATTCCAATAGTAAGATTAAAGAGTTGGTAGCTTCTACAACATTAATAAATTCATTTGCTACTTGTTCCTGAAGTTTGCATGAACACTTGCATGGCACAATTATTATAGTATTTCAATCTTTAGATGGCATTTACGTTTTCTTCAACAGAAATGCAAGCCAAGCTTGATACAAATAGTTCAAAAGTTATTTAGAAAAATATTAGAGTATTCTCTATGCTTAAGCTAACGAGGGGAAATTCTTATTCTTGAGGGGAAATGCCTAATAGGAGATAAGGTTTGCAGTACTAGTTCTGGAACAAGCAACTACATTCATTGGCAGGACAACTTGTTGGGTGTACCCATTCACTATCAAAATGATGGGTCATATTTATACGTGCTGACTCCTGCATATTCACCACCACGAAGTGAATGTGTTCAAAAATGGTTGTCACCTGATTGTATAAAATCTTTTAAAATGGATGTAGTTTCTGGCCAACCAGTGTACCCGTGTAACGATTCGACCGATTGTTTCATGAGTTACCGCTCTGTTTCCTCCATTTATGCTTCTTTATGTCTTGTTCAACTGTATTGTGTGGTATCGGGTTGGTTGGTTCGGGTTCGGAGTGGTTTTGAATAGAAATTACCATAGAATTGAGTATTGAGTTCAAAAATCTTACCTCCAAGTATTTCCCTTTGATTTCCTCTTCAATCCCTCTCAAAAAGCTTCAAAACCGCTCAACAGTGGTAGTAAATAGACCAAAAATCGCGAAGGCAGATATTTAAACATTCTGCCGGGGGTGTTAGTTCATTCTTCGCAAATGCGGTCAAATCCTCGCGTTTGCAAAGAACAAAAATACACTGACCAATTATTCCTCCTTCGCGAACGCGACATACTCCACGCGAATGCGATGCTTCAACCATCCAAGCCTTCGCGAACACGACCTTACCTACGCGAACGTGAAGCACAAAACTCCTGGGGTCCCAGTTGCTCCAATTACCATACACAAATGCGACTCTTCTCATGCGTTCGCGATTCACTAGAATTCAAACCTACGCGAATGGGACCCAAGGCTCGCGAACACAAAGAACAATTTCTCCTCTAGGTCAAGCTCTTCTTCGCGAACGCGAAGAACAATTTCCTCTGCAACAAAAACCAGAAAATCTTCAACTCTTCAAAACACGGAATTGGTCCGTTAACCACCCAAATCTCACCCGAGGCCCTCGCGACCTCAACCAAACATGCCAAAATATCACATAACATCATTCAAACTTGTTCCAACCTTCAGAACGCTTACAACAGCATCAAAACATCAAATCGCCCTCGGATTCAAGCCTAGGAATGCCAAAACTTCCAAATTATGCTTTTGATCAAAAAGTCTATCAAACCTCATCCGAATGACCTGAACCTTTGCACACACGTCACAAATGACACAACGGACCTACTCCAATTTTCGGAATTCCATTCCAACCCCTATATCAAAATTTCCACCACCAATCGGAAAACGCCAAAATTTCAATTTTGCCAATTCAATCCTGAATCTACCACGGACCTCCAAAATACATTACGATCACGTTACTAAGTCCCAAATCACCTAACGAAGCTATCCAAACTATCAGAATTTACATCCGAGACCTTTTTCACATAAGTCAACATCGGTTGACTTTTTCAACTTAAGCTTACTCAAAAGAGACTGTCTCATTGGACAGGAAATTAGTGGGATTTAAAGCCTAAAATTGGGGAATTAGGGCTTGAAATTGGAGACATTGATTTAAGGATTTGAGGGGTAGTTTGTGGTTGGATTTTGATGCATTTGGTATGTATGAACTTGTGAGAGTGTAAGGATTCTAGTTTTGTGATTTTTATCGAAATCAAGATGTGGGTCCGGGGGTCGGGTTTGGCCAATTTTGGGATATTTGAGTTAATTTGATTATTTTCACTTGGGCTTTGTTCCTTTAGCGCGTATCGATGGTATGATACTGATTTTTGTTAGATTTGGAGAAATTGGAGGCCGATTCGAGGGACAAAGGCATCGCGGGCTAGAGTTTGGACCAGATTGATGTAAGTAATGATTGTAAATGTTGTCTTGAGGGTATGAAACCCCGGATCTCACATTGTTGTGCTACTTTGAGGTAACGCACATGCTAGATGAGGAGCGTGGGGTCATTCACCGTTGGAGATTATGACTTGGTCTGTCTCGTACGACTATTAAGTCGCGTATTTGATCGAAAACTGTTTGATATCATTGTGTTTTGTAAAGTATTACCATGTTTTGGGCTAAATGCCATATTTGGGCCTCGTGCCAACTATTTTGGACCCTTAGGGGCTTTTTACTACTATTCCTCACTGATTTGATTTAATATCTGTATTTAGTCATACTGTATTCTACTATTTTCATAACTTAGCTGTATCTACTCCGTTTTGATACTTTAAATGATATTTTGGGCTAAGCATCTTTACTGTTGCCCGAGAGGCTTGAGAGGTTTTTGGCTGAGTAAGGCTGAGGGCCTATGTTGTGAGGTTATTGTGGGATCGGGTTGCGTATCACAGCATGTTGTACTGATTGTGATATATAAAAGGTCGAATGCCTGATTTGTTATGCCATGAGATGGCTTGTGATAGCGCTTGGGCTGTGGGAGCCCCTCCGAAGTCTGAACACCTTCAGTGAGCGGGTTTACCCAGTGTGATAGATGTGATATTGCCCAAGGGGCTGTTGTCGTTTCATGTTGTTGCCCGAGGGGCTGATTACGAGTGAATGTGATGTAGGCCGATGGGCTGGTTCTATTGATATTTTGCCCGAGGGACGGTTGTGGTACATGTTTTGCCCAAGGGGCTATTTCCGTTTCTTCCCTTTTTCTCACTGTTTTCATCACTCATTTGAAACTATTGAAAGATGTTTTAAAAAGGTTTTACTGAACTGAATTGTTTTTACGAGTTTTGTTTATTTACTGTATTGATTCTGCACATATACTGTTTTGCTGTGGTGCTATGACGTGAAATTACATGTTTCTTACTGCTCAACTGCTTTTACTTTTATTACTTACTAAGTTGGCGTACTCACATTACTCCTTGCACCTTGTGTGCAAATCCAGGAGTCTCGGGGCGTGATAGTGAGTGCTGATCAGTCTTCCAGTAGGTCTTCAGGGTTGACTATGTAGCTGCTCGGCGTTCGCAGCCCAGTACTTCTCCTTCTTATCTTATTTAGATTGTCGTGGTATTTTATTTTCGGACTATGTTGTCTTCTCTTGTTCCTAGACGAGTTGTAGTTGCTCAAACTGGTGACACCCTGATGCCGGGCTTGTATTATATTTCTGCACTACTTATTCTAACTTTTGTTATGGGATTTTAGCAAATTAATGGCTTAAAATGATTTATTATGAATTTTTGGTTGGTTTGGGGTTTGTGCCGGCTGACCTAGTTTCACATTAGGCTCCATCACAACCGGGTCAGTTTTTGGGTCGTGACAAGTTGGTATTAGAGCCTAGGTTACATAGGTCTCACGAGTCATGAGCAGGTGTCGTAGAGTCTCGCGGATCGGTACAGAGACATCTGTACTTATCCTCGGGAGGCTGTAGAAACTTTAGGAAAAAACTTCATATTCTTGAATTCCCGTCGTGCGAATCTGTTGATTCTATTACTAAACTTATGTTATTCTATTCTCTCACAGATGGTGAGGACACGTGCTACCTGACAGGACGGACGACCACTAGTACCTCTATCTGGGTCCACCAGAGGCCGAGGACTCGGTCAAGGCTATGGTAGGGACAGGGGTGTAGCTCGCAAAACAGCTAGGGAAGCACCTACAAATCCAGCCGCCCCAGTTCATGATCAGGTCCTAGTTATGGACGCTCCAGCAGCACCAGCTCAGACACCGGTTGTGCCTATCATTCCAGGCCTTTAGGAGGCCCTGACCTAGATTCTATCAGTATGCACTAGCCTAGTTCAGGCGGTCTCAGTTACTATAGTCGCAACTACTTCTCAGGCCGGGGGAGGCACTCAGACTCCCCCCTATCACACACCTATCAGGTCGTGCAGGGACTTCAAACACCAGGGGCACCTCCAGCCCAGCCGGTTGCAGCTGTTCTGGACTATGTAGCTCCTGTTATACCAGAGGATGAGCAACACAGATTGGAGAGGTTTGGTAGACTCCAGTCTCCGACTTTTAGTGGTGCAGAGGGCGAGGATGCCTTGGGTTTCTTAGATAAGTGTTAGAGGATGCTTTGGACTGAAGGTATTCTAGAGACCAGTGGAGTCTCATTCACTACTATCCAGTTCTCCGGGGCTGCACTCAGTTGGTGGGAGGCTTACGAGAGGCTTAGGCGATTGGCGCAACACCTTTTTCTTGGAAGTAGTTCTCCGTTCTCTTTCTGGAGAAGTTTATACTTGAGTTTCGCTGAGAGGAGCTGCGCAGGAAGTTCGAGCAGCTTCGTCAGGGCGATAGATCTGTTACACAGTATGAGATGCGGTTCTCTGAGTTGGCTTGTCATGCGGTCTAGTTGGTTCCCACAGATCGAGAGAGGATCAGAAGGTTTACATATGGATTCGGTTTTCAGCTTCGGTTGCTTATGACCGAAGAGAGAGTATCTGGTGTTACCTTTGATGAGGTTGTTGACATAGCTCGACAGATTGAGATGGTTCGTGGTCAGGAGAGGATTGAGAGGGAGGCTAAGAGGCCTTGTGGTCAGGGTAGATTTAGTGGTACTCTTCATGGGGGTCAATTTCAGCACGGGAGAGGCCGTCCATTCAGGCATACTCAGTCAACTCGCCCAGGTTATCGTGGGGCATCATCAAGCCATGGTTCTCACAATTCTCATCAGGGCCATTCATCACTCAGCGCCCTTCTAGACCAGAGTTCGTCCTGTGCTCCATCAGTTCATGGCTCTTCCATGCCAGGTTCTTCTTTAGTCATCCCAGTGCTAGGGGTTCCCTGCAGTCCCT
Organism: Nicotiana tabacum; assembly: GCF_000715075.1. Classification (NCBI taxonomy): domain Eukaryota; kingdom Viridiplantae; phylum Streptophyta; class Magnoliopsida; order Solanales; family Solanaceae; genus Nicotiana; species Nicotiana tabacum. Next base: position 85,349,607 of record NC_134084.1, on the reverse strand, counting down.
GTCTCCAACATCAGGGGGTTGTTATGAGTGTGGTAAGTTGGGGCACATGTGGAGGCAGTGTCCTCGTTGTCTTGGGCGTTTATCTCAGGAGAGGAGTCAACCATCAACTTCAGCACCAGTTACTTCACCACCCACCCAGCTAGCTAGGGGTGGAGGACAGTCAGCTAGGGATCGCCCTAGGGGGGAGGTCAATTAGGTGGTGGTCAGGCCCATTTCTATACACTCCCAGCTAGACTCGATGCTATTGCTTCAGATGTTGTGATTACAGGTATTGTCTTAGTTTGCCACAGAGATGCCTCTGTGTTATTTGATCCTAGTTCCACTTTTTCATATGTGTCATCATATTTTGCACGTTATTTGGATATGCCCCGTGAGTCTCTTATTTCATCTATTCGTGTAGCTACTTCGGTGGGAAATACTATTGTTGTGGACCGTGTATATCGGTAATGTTTGGTGACTATTGGGGGTTTGCAGACATGAGTGGACCTTCTGTTGCTTTATATGGTGGACTTTGATATGATATTAGGCATGGATTGGCTATCTCCATGTCGTGCTATTTTGGACTATCATGCTAAGACAGTGATGTTAGCTATGCTGGGTGTACCACGGATCGAGTGGCGAGGTTTGGCCAATTTTGTTCCCGGTAGGGTAATTTCATTTCTGAAGGCACATCGGATGGTTGGGAAATGTTGTCTTTAATACCTAGCTTTTGTAAGGGATGTCAGTGCAGAGGCTCCTACCATTGATTCGATCCCGGTAGTGAGGGACTTTTTGGACGTGTTTCCTGAAAACCTACTGGGCATGCCACCAGATAGGGATATTGATTTTGGTATTGATCTGGTATCGGGCACTCAGGCCATTTCTATTCCACCGTATCGTATGGCACCAACAGAGTTGAAGGAGTTGAAAGAGCAGCTTCAGGAACTACTTGATAAGGGGTTTATTCGGCCTAGTGTGTCGCTTTGGGGTGTGCCTGTTCTATTTCTGAAGAAGAAGGATGGCACGATAAGGATGTGCATTGACTACAGGCAGTTGAACAAAGTTTCAATCAAGAACAAGTATCATTTGCCTCGTATCGATGATTTATTTGACCAACTTCAAGGAGCAAGAATGTTCTCCAAGATTGATCTCTGTTCAGGGTATCACCAGTTGAAGATCAAGGACTCGGATATTCTTAAAACAGCTTTCAGGACCCGGGAAGGTCATTATGATTTTGTTGTGATGTCTTTTGGGCTGACCAATGCCCCAACCACGTTTATGCATTTGATGAACAACGTGTTTCGGCCTTATCTCGACTCGTTTGTGATTGTTTTCATTGATGATATTTTGGAATACTCACATAGTCAGGAGGAGCACACAGAGCATTTGAGCGTTGTGTTGCAGAGAATGAGGGAGGAGAATCTTTATGCAAAGTTCTCCAAATGTGATTTTTGGCTTAACTTAGTGGCTTTCTTGGGGCACGTGGTGTCCAATAAGGGTATTCAGGTTGATTAGAAGAAGATAGAGGTGATTCAGAGTTGGCCCAGACCGTCCTCAGCCACATAGATTCGCATCTTTCTTGATTTGGCGGGTTATTACCGTCGGTTCGTTCAGGGATTTTCATCCATAGCATCACCCTTGACCAAATTGACTCAAAAGGGTGCTCCATTCAGGTGGTCGGATGAGTGAGAGGTGAGCTTTCAGAAGCTCAAGACTTCCTTGACCATAGCTCCAATGTTAGTTTTTCCATCAGCTTTAAGTTCATATACAGCATATTGTGATGCTTTGAGAGTTGGTATTGGGTGTGTATTGATGTAGGAGGGAAGAGTGATTGCTTATGCTTTTCGTTAGTTGAAGCCCCATGAGAAGAACTACCCTGTTCATAATTTGGAGTTGGCTGCCATTATTCACGCATTGAAGATTTGGAGGAATTTTCTTTATGGTGTGTCTTGTGAGGTGTTTATGGATCATCGTATCCTCCAGCACTTGTTCAAGAAGAAGGATCTCAATTTGAGGCAGCGGAGATGGTTGGAGCTGCTAAAGGACTATGATATTACTATTTTGTACCATCCGGGGAAGACCAATGTAGTGGCCGATGCTTTGAGTAGAAAGGCGGTGAGTATGGGCAGTCTTGCATTTATTCCTATTGGGGAGAGATCTCTTGCAGTTGATGTTCAGGCCTTGGCCAATCGGTTTGTGAGGTTGGATATTTCGGAGCCCAGTCGGGTCTTAGCTTGTGTGGTTTCTCGGTCTTCCTTGTTTGATCGCATCAGAGAGTGTCAGTATGATGATCCTCATTTGCTTGTCCTTAAGGACAGAGTTTAGCATGACGATGCCAAAGATGTGACTATTGGTGATGATGAGATATTGAGGATGCATGGCCGGATATGCGTGCCCAATGTAGATGGGCTTCGGGAGTTGATTCTGGAGGAGGCCTATAGCTCGCAGTATTCCATTCATCGGGGTGCCGCGAAGATGTATCAGGATCTAAGATAGCATTATTAGTGGAGGAGAATGAAGAAGGATATATGGGATTTGTAGCTCAGTGTCTCAATTGTCAGCAGGTGAAATATGAGCATCAGAGACCGGGTGACTTGCTTCAGCATATGGATATTCTAGAGTGGAAGTGGGAGCAGATCACCATGGATTTTTTAGTTGGACTCCCACGGACTTTGAAGAAATTCGATGCTATCTAGGTGATTGTGGATTGGTTGACCAAGTCCGCGCACTTCATTCCTGTGTGTACTACCTACTCTTTAGAGCGGTTGGCTGTGATCTATATCCAAGAGATTGTTCGTTTGCATGGTGTCCCAGTTTCCATCATTTCAGATAGAGGTACTCAGTTTACTTTGTAGTTTCGGAGAGCCGTGCAGAGAGAGTTGGGTACTCAGGTTGAGTTGAGCACAACTTTTCACTCTCAGACGGACAGTCAGTCCGATCGCACTAATCAAATATTAGAGGACATGTTGTGCGCTTGTGTCATTGATTTCAATGGTTCATAGGATCAGTTTCTACTGCTCGCGGAGTTTGCTTATAACAATAGTTATCAACCGAGTATTCAGATTGCTCCATATGAGGCTTTGTATGAGAGACGGTGTAGATCTCCAATTGGTTAGTTTGAGTTGGGTGAGGCTAGACTTTTGGGTACAAAATTGGTGCATGATGCTTTGGATAAGGTAAAGGTGATCCAGGAGCGGCTTCGTACAGCGTAGTCGAGACAAAAGAGTTATGATGATAGGAAGGTTCGTGATGTGTCCTACATGATTGGGTAGAAGGTTCTATTGAAGGTTTTACCCATGAAGGGTGTTATGAGATTTGGGAAGAAGGGTAAATTGAGCCCTTGGTTCATTGGGCCTTTTGAGATGCTTTGGAGAATTGGGGAGGTGGTTTATGAGCTTGATTTGCCACCTAGCTTATCAAGTGTGCATCCGGTATTTCATGTTTCTATGCTCCGAAAGTATATTGGTGATCCGTCTCATGTTTTGGATTTCAGCACAGTTCAATTAGACAATGATTTAACTTATGATGTGGAGCCAGTAGCTATTTTGGAGAGTCAGGTTCGAAAGTTGAGATCAAAGGATATAGGTTCAATGAAAGTGCAGTGGAGAGGTTGGCCTGTGGAGGAGGTTGCCTGGGAGACCAAGCGGGAGATGCAGAGTAGATATCCTCACCTATTTGAGGCTTCAAGCATGTTTCTTGACTCGTTTGAAAACGAACGTTTGTTTAAGAGGGAGAGGATATAACGACTCGGCCGATTGTTTCATGAGTTACCGCTCTGTTTCCCCTATTTCTAATTCTTTATGTCTTTTTCAACTGTATTGAGTGGTATCGAGTTGGTTGGTTTGGGTTCGGAGCGGTTTTGTAGAGAAATGAGACACTTAGTCTCTTTTGAGTAAGTTTAAGTTGGAAAAATCAACCAGATGTTGACTTATGTGATAAAGGTCTCAAATGTGAATTTTGATGGTTCCGATAGCTTTATTAGGTGATTTGGGACTTAGGATCATGATCGGAATGTATTTTGGAGGTCCGTGGTAGATTCAGGCTTGAATTGGCGAAATTGAAATTTTGGCATTTTCCGGTTGGTAGCAGAATTTGGAAGTTTTGGAATTCTTAGGCTTGAATCCAAGGATGATTTGATGTTTTGGTGTTGTTGTGAGTGTTCCGAAAGTTGGAACAAGTTTGAATGATGTTACGGTATGTGTTGGCATGTCTGGTTGAGGTCCCGAGGGCCTCGGGTGAGATTCGGGTGGTTAACAGACCAGTTCTTGGTTTTGGAGAGTTGCAGCTTTTCTGGTTTTTCTTGCTGAGGAAATTGTTTTTCGCGTTCGCAAAGATAGTCCCGCATTCGCGAAGAAGAGCTGGACCTATAGGAGAAGTTGTTCTTTGCATTCGTGAGCCTGGGGTCGCGTTCGCGTAGGTTTGGATTCCAGTGAATCGCGAATGCGTGAGAGGAGTCGCGTTCGCATAGGGTAATTAGAGCAGCTGGGACCCTAGGAGTTTTGTGCTTCGCGTTCACGTAGGTAAGGTCGCATTCGCGTGGAGTATGTCGCGTTCGTCAAGGAGGAATAATTGGTCAGTGGATTTTTGTGCTTTGCGAACGCGAGGATTTGACCGCATTTGCGAAGAAGGAAATAACACCCCCGGCAGAATGTTTAAATAGCTGCCTTCGCGATTTTTGGTCTATTTTCCACCATTGTTGAGCGGTTTTGAAGTTTTTTGAGAGGGATTAAAGAGGAAATCGAAGGGAAACACTTGGAGGTAAGATTTTTGAACTCAATACTCGATTCTATGGTGATTTCTACCTAATTAGACATGAAAATAGTGGGATTTAAAGCCTAAAATTGGGGAATTAGGGCTTGAAATTGGAGACTTTGATTTAAGGATTTGAGGGGTCATTTGTGGTTGGATTTTGATGCATTTGGTATGCATGAACTTGTTAGAGTGTAAGGATTCTAGTTTTGTGATTTTTATCGGAATCGAGATGTGGGCCCGGGGGTCGGATTTGACCAATTTTGGGATTTTTGAGTTAATTTGATTATTTTCGCTTCGGCTTTGTTCCTTTAGTGCGTATTAATGGTATGATACCGATTTTGGTTAGGTTTGGAACAATTGGAGCCCGATTCGAGGGGAAAAGGCATCAGAGGCTAGAGTTTGGACCGGATTGAGGTAAGTAATGATTGTAAATGTTGTCCTGAGGGTATGAAATCATGGATCTCACATCGTTGTGCTACTTTGAGGTGACGCACACACTAGATGATGAGTGTGGTGTCGTGCACCGTTGGGGATTGTGACTTGGTCCGTCCCGTATGAACGTTAAGTCGCGTATTTGATTGAAAATTGTTTGATATCATTGTGTTTTGGAAATTATTACCATGTTTTGGGCTGAATGCCATAATTGGGCCTCGTGCTAACTGTTTTGGACCCATATGAGCTTTTTACTACTATAACTCACTACTTTGATTTAATATCTGTACTCAGTCATGCTGTATTCTACTATTTTCATAACTCAGCCGTATTTACTCCATTTTGATACTTTAAATGATATTTTGGGCTGAGCATCATATTTTACTATTTCCCGGGTGGCTTGAGAGGTTTCTGACTGAGTGAGGCCGAGGGCCTGAGTTGTGAGGTTATTGTGGGATCAGGCTCGCGCCGCAGCATGTTGTACTGATTGTGATATATGAGAGGCCGAGGGCCTCATTTGTTATGCCACGAGATGGCTTGTGATAGCATTTGGGCTGTAGGAGCCCCTCCGGAGTCTGAACACCCCAGTGAGCGCGGGTACCCAGTGTGAGAGATGTGATATTGACCGAGGGGTGTTGTTTCATGTTGTTGCCCAAGGGGCTAATTACGAGTGATTGTGAGGTAGCCCAAGGGGCTGGTTCTATTGATATTTTGCCCGAGGGGCGGTTGTGGTACATATTTTTCCCGAAGGGCTGTTTACGTTCATACCTTTTTTCTCATTGTTTTCATCACTCGTTTGAAACTATTGAATGATGTTTTAAAAAGGTTTTACTGAACTGATTTGTTTTTACGAGTTTTGTTGATTTATTATATTGATTCTGCACATATACTGTTTTGTTGTGGCGCTATGACATGAAATTACATGTTTCTTACTGCTCAGCTGCTTTTACTTTTATTACTTACTGAGTTGGCGTACTCATATTACCCCCTACACCTTGTGTGCAGATTTAGGAGTCTCAGGTCACGCTAGTGAGTGCTGGTCAATCTTCCAGTAGGTCTCCGGAGTTGACTAGGTAATTGTTTGGCGTTCGCAGACCAGTGCTTCTCCTTCCTATCTTATTCAGATTGTCATAGTATTTTATTTTCGGACTATGTTGTCTTCTCTTGTTCCTATACGAGTTGTAGTTGCTCATGAGTGGTGACACCCCGATGTCGGGCTTGTGTTAAATTTTTGCATTGCTTATTCTAACTTATATTATGGGATTTTAGCAAATTAATGGCTTAAAATGACTTATTATGAATTTCTGGTTGGTTTTGGGGTTTGTGTCGGCTGGCCTAGTTTCACGTTAGGCGCCATCATGACCGAGTCAGTTTTTGGGTCATGACAACCCGTTAATAAAGGTTTGCTCTGATGATGTAGCAGAATCGGCTCAGGTATATTAAGGCTATCCCTTATTTCGTTTTGGCATGATCTATACGACACAAACAAAACGAGCAAATGCACAACTTGTATAAATGACTCTATTCATAAAAGTATCAGAAGTGCCTATATCTTGAGTTCCCATATGTCTTATTTTTCCATCGTCTGTTCATGAGTCTCAGAAAATTCATAAATTGATTTTCATGATATTAATCAGAGGCATAATAGTCTTATGACACTCCGAAAGATTTTATTGAAGTACATCTCATGCATTGCATTCATTTACATTGACCCATGATCAGATGGCGTTATATACACGTATATATGTATATTATATGTATATGGGATATTGAAAAAGGTTACGACGTTATATACGCACCACAACCTGATCAGCTGGTATACGATGATGATTTTGCCAACAGTGGATGAGATGATATGATAGGATGCCCTTAGAGGCTTTATGATGTTTTGTACGTACATACCTATGCATTACATGACATTTATACGGATATGCATGATACTATAAATATTTCATGATTTACAGAGCTATTCAGACATACAGATTGAGTCCTTTACTCCATGTTTCAGTTATGCCTTACATACTCGATACATTATTCGTACTAACGTCCTTTTTTAGGACGCTGCATTCATGCCAACATGTATAGATAATCAATTTGACGAGCCCTCATAGTAGACAAGGTCAACATTCAGCGAAGGATCGGCAAGACTCTACCTCATTCGGAGTGCAGCCAAGTCTATAAGTCATCATGTCAGCATTTTGCTACATATTTATGGGTAGGCCAGTACCCTGTCCTATTTGATGTCAAATAATCTTAGAGGCTTTTTACACAAAGGTTCATTTTGTTCAATATGTCAGAGGCCTTAACGGCCCATATGTATTCATGTTTTAAGAATAATGGTTCAGGAATACAGTGTTTTTCACTTACACTAGTATATTACGAGTCGTGGCCATGTTGGCCCATGATAGTTGCAGAAAAAAAAGAGTTAGAATGGTTCGCTCAGGCCAGTACAGGACCGGGGGCCAGCCACGCCTTCCCAGGTTTGGGGCGTGACAAAGTGGTATCAGAGCGGGTCATGTCCGAGAAAGTCTACAAAGTCATGCCTAGTAGAGTCTCACTTATAGGTGTGTTGCACGCGACAATTATAATTGAGAGGCTATAGGGCATTTAGGAAATGTTACCCTTCTTTTGTTTCCAGATCGTGCCATAGAGATGAGTCATAAGAAGTCAGTATAAAGTTTCCACAAAATTTTATATGCATTAGAGGTGCTATCACAATAGAGCTTTAAGGTGTAGATGTAATTTCTACTTATATGGAAGGGAAGTTATGAAAGATACAGAAGATATGATGTAAGATTGAAAGGTAACTAAGGTAAATGTGAAAGAGATATGAGATACTCAAGTACGAAAGACTACGAATAGTCGCGACTTCAGATATAGTTTGGGTTTTAGTTTAGTTAATAGAGGAGACCCTAGTGAAATTTTTTGTAAATCTCAAAGAGTTACCATTCGAGGGCGAATGATTCTAAGGGGGGAAGGATGTTACATCTCGTACTTTAATATTAGGATAAGTCGTAGAAATCCATATGAGTTTGAAGAGATTAAGACCCCGTAAGTTTACCAACCTTGCTACCGTTAGATATTATGTTAAAGTGGTATTTTCTTTTAAGAGGAGTATTTTAGTAAAAAATTTATGAGTATAATTTTGGTTAGTTACCATTATTACTATTTTCGAATATGGTAAATTATACTCATAATATGAGAAAGTTTATGAGATTTTCTTTATTATAAAGATAGAAATTATTTTCGCACAAGAAAAGAAGGTTATGTTTTTAACATTTTAAGAATTAAGCGTATGAAAAATTATACTCTTTATATGAGATTAGGAAAATTAGAAGTTGAGAAAATATATGTATTTTTATATGGATGTTTTAATGAAATAATAGTGTATGTATTAATTTTATATAATGCTACATGACCATAATAGTAAGTTATATAAAGTGTATTAAAAATAAGTAAAATTTTAAATAATTTGAGATAATTTTTAATTACGTGGGTAATTAATTAATTATCGGGTAACAGGTCGTTACCTAGTTAATTAATAAGTTAGGGGATAAGATTAAACAAATTGCTTAGATATTTATGTCCACATGTGATTGGTTTACGAAATGTGAATGTTCTCTTTTGTTTCTAGGAGCACTACGGCCGTGACTATGAGTTAATTCCTTTCATTTAATAGAAATTTGTTAGTTAATAATAAATGAAGATTTTGATTGCCACTCTTTCTACAAGAAGGTTAATATCAAGGATATGTTTGGTTCGAATAAATGATCCCATATGCTAGAAGGCCAAACATGTTTACTGCTCGTTCAATAGCTGCTTAGGAAATTTTAAGCCTTTAATGTAACTACATAGCAGTTGCTAAACACCCACCCCTACGTGGAAGCCCCCATGCCAAGAGTGTGACTCATAACTTAGAATGAAAGGTGGCATTTAGAGAAATATTTTGCCTCTCTTCAATAAGGAGCTTGATTATTCCAATAGTAAGAGTAAAAAGTTGGGAGCTTCTGCAACATTAATAAATTCATTTGCTGCTTGTTCCTGAAGTTTGCATGAACACTTGCATTGCCCAATTATCACAGTATTTCAATCTTTAGATGGCATTTACTTTTCTTTAACAGAAATGCAATCCAAGCTTGATACAAATAATTTAAAAGTTATTTAGAAAAATATTAGAGTATTCCCTATGCTTAAGCTGACGAGGGGAAATTCTTATTCTTGAGTGGAAATGTCTAGTAGGAGATAAGGTTTGCAGTACTAGTTCTGGAACAACCAACTACATTCATTGTCAGGACAACATGTTGGGTGTACCCATTCACTATCAAATTAATGAGTCTTATTTATACATGTTGATTCCTGCATATTCACCACCACGAAGTGAATCTGTTCAACAATGGTTGTCACCTGATTGTATAAAATCTTTTAAAATGGATGTAGTTTCTGGCCAACCAGTGTACCCGTGTAACGATTCGACCGATTGTTTCATGAGTTACTGCTCTATTTCCTCCATTTATGCTTCTTTATATCTTGTTCCACTGTATTGTGTGGTATCGGGTTGGTTGGTTCGGGTTCGGAGTGGTTTTGTAGAGAAATGAGACAGTTTTTTTGAGTAAGCTTAAGTTGAAAAAGTCAAACGGATGTTGACTTATGTGAAAAAGGTATCGGATGTAAATTTTGATAGTTTGGATAGCTTCGTTAGGTGATTTGGAACTTAGGAGCATGATCGTAATGTATTTTGGAAGTCCATGATAGATTCAGGCTTGAATTGGCGAAATTGGAATTTTGACGTTTTCCGATTGATAGTGGAAATTTTGATATAGGGGTCAGAATGGAATTACGGAAATTGGAGTAGGTCCGTTGTGTCATTTATGACGTGTGTGCAAAATTTCAGGCCATTCGGACGAGGTTTGATAGACCTTTTGATCGAAAGCAGAATTTGGAAGTTTTGGAATTCCTTGGCTTGAATCCGAGGGCGATTTGATGTTTTGATGTTGTTGTAAGCGTTTTGAAGGTTGGAACAAGTTTGAATGATGTTATGTGATGTTTTGGCATGTTTGGTTGAGGTCACGAGGGCCTCGGGTGAGATTTGGGTGGTTAACGGAGCAATTCTTGGTTTTGGAGAGTTGAAGAATTTTTGGTTTTTGTTGCAGAGGAAATTGTTCTTCGCATTCGCGAAGAAGAGATGGACCTAGAGTAGAAATTGTTTTTTGCATTCACGAGCCTAGGGTCACGTTCATGTAGGTTTTAATTACAGTGAATCGCGCGCGTGAGAGGAGTCGCATTCGCGTATGGTAATTGGAGCAGCTAGGACCCCAGGAGTTTTGTGCTTCATGTTCGTGTAGGTAAGGTCGCGTTCGCGAAGGCTTGGATGGTTGAAGCATTGCGTTTGTATGGAGTATGTCGCGTTCGCGAAGAAGGAATAATTGGTTAGTGGATTTTTGTGCTTCGCGAACGGGAGGCTTTGACCGCATTCGCGAAGAAGGAAATAACACCTCGGCAGAATGTTTAAATAGCTGCTTTCGCGATTTTTGGTGTATTTTCCACCATTGTTGAGCGGTTTTGAAGCTTTTTGAGAGGGATTGATGAGTAAATCGAAGGGAAACACTTGGAGGTAAGCTTTTTGAACTCAATACTTGATTCTATGGTGATTTCTACCTAATTAGACATGAAATTAGTGGGATTTAAAGCCTAAAATTGGGGAATTAGGGCTTGAAATTGGAAACTTTGATTTAAGGATTTGGGGAGTCGTTTGTGGTTGGATTTTTATGCATTTGGTATGTATGAACTCGTGAGAGTGTAAGGATTCTAGTTTTGTGATTTTTATCAGAATCCGAGACGTGGGCCTGGGGGTTGAGTTTGGCCAATTTCGGGATTTTTGAGTTAATTTGATTATTTTCGCTTGGGCTTTGTTCCTTTAGCGTGTATTAATGGTATGATACTGATTTTGGTTAGATTTGGAGCAATTAGAGGCCGATTCGAGGGACAAAGGCATCGCGGGCTAGAGTTTGGACCGGATTGAGGTAAGTAATAATTGTAAATGTTGTCCTGAGGGTATAAAACCCCGGATCTCACATTGTTGTGCTACTTTGAGGTAATGCACATGCTAGATAAGGAGCGTAGGTCATGCACAGTTGGAGATTATGACTTGTCCGTCTCGTATGACTATTAAGTCGCGTATTTGATCAAAAACTGTTTGATATTATTGTGTTTTGTAAAGTATTACCATGTTTTGGGCTAAATGCCATATTTGGGCCTCGTGCCAACTATTTTGGACCCTTAGGCGCTTTTTACTACTTTTCCTCACTGCTTGATTTAATATCTATACTTAGTCATACTGTATTCTACTATTTTCATAACTCAGCCGTATTTACTCCGTTTTAATACTTTAAATGATATTTTGGGTTGAGCATCATGTTTTACTGTTGCCCGAGTGGCTTGAGAGGTTTTTGGCTGAGTAAGGCCGATAGCTTATGTTGTGAGGTTATTGTGGGATCGGGTTGCGTACCGCAGCATGTTGTACTGATTGTGATATATGAAAGGCCGAGTGTCTGATTTGTTATGCCATGAGATGGCTTGTGATAGCGCTTGGGCTATAGGAGCCCCTCCGGAGTCTGAACACCCCCAGTGAGCGTGTTTACCCAGTGTGAGAGATGTGATATTGCCCAAGGGGCTGTTGTCATTTCATGTTGTTGCCTGAGGGGCTGATTACGAGTGAATGTGATGTAGGCCGATGGGCTGGTTCTATTGATATTTTGCCCGAGGGACGGTTGTGGTACATGTTTTGCCCGAGGGGCTATTTATGTTTCTTCCCTTTTTCTCACTGTTTTCATCACTCATTTGAAACTATTGAAAGATGTTTTAAAAAGATTTTACTGAACTGAGTTGTTTTTACGAGTTTTGTTTATTTACTGTATTGATTCTGCACATATATTGTTTTGTTGTGGTGCTATGACGTGAAATTACATATTTCTTACTGCTCAGCTGCTTTTACTTTTATTACTTACTAAGTTGGCGTACTCACATTACTCCTTGCACCTTGTGTGCAAATCCAGGAGTCTCGGGGCGTGATAGTGAGTGCTGATCAGTCTTCCAGTAGGTCTCCAGGGTTAACTATGTAGGTGCTTGGCATTCGCAGCCCAGTGCTTCTCCTTCTTATCTTATTTAGATTGTCGTAGTATTTTATTTTCGGACTATGTTGTCTTCTCTTGTTCCTAGACGAGTTGTAGTTGCTCATGACTGGTGACACCCTGATATCAGGCTTGTGTTATATTTCTGCACTGCTTATTCTAACTTATGTTATGGGATTTTAGCAAATTAATGGCTTAAAATGACTTATTATGAATTTTGGTTGGTTTTGGGGTTTGTGCCGGCTGGCCTAGTTTCACATTAGGCTCCATCACGACCGGGTCAGTTTTTGGGTCGTGACATCCCGTTAATAAAGGTTTGCTCTGATGATGTAGCAGAATCGGCTCAGGTATATTAAGGCTATCCCTTGTTTCTTTTTGGCATGATCTATACAACATAAATGAAACGAGCAAATGCACAACTTTCATAAATGACTCTATTCATAAAAGTATCAGAAGTGCCTATATCTTGAGTTCCCATATGTCTTATTTTTCCATCGTCTGTTCATGAGTCTCAGAAAATTCATAAATTGATTTTATGATATTAATCAGAGGCATAATAGTCTTATGACACTCCGAAAGATTTTATTGACGTACATCTCATGCATTGCATTCATTTACATTGACCCATTATCAGATGGCGTTATATACGTGTATATATGTATATTATATGTATATGAGATATGAGAAAAGGTTAAGGCGTTATATACGCACCACAACCTGATAAGCTGGTATATAATGATGATTTTGCCTACAGTGGCTGAGATGATATGATAGGATGCCGTTAGAGGCTTTATGATGTTATATACGTACATACCTATGTATTACATGACATTTATATGGATATGCATGATACTATAAATATTTCATGATTTACAGAGCTATCCAGACATACAGATTGAGTCCTTTACTCCATGTTTCAGTTATGTCTTACATACTCGGTACATTATTCGTACTGACGTCCTTTTGTTGGGACGCTGCATTCATGCCAACAGGTATAGATAATCAGTTTGACGAGCCCTCATAGTAGACAAGGTCAACATTCAGCAAAGGATCGACAAGACTCTACCTCATTCGGAGTGCAGCCAAGTCTATAAGTCATCGTGTCAGCATTTTGCTACATATTTATGGGTAGGCCAGTACCCTGTCCTATTTTATGTCAAATAATCTTAGAGGCTTTTTACACAGAGGTTCATTTTTTTCAATATGTCAGAGGCCTTAGCGGCCCATATGTATTTATGTTTTAAGAATAATGGTTCAGTAATACAGTGTTTTTCACTTACACTAGTATATTACAAGTCGTGGCCATGTTGGCCCATGATAGTTGCAGAAAAAAAAAAGAGTTAGAATGATTCGCTCGGGCCAGTACGGGACCGGGGGCCAGCCACACCTCCCCAGGGTTGGGGTGTGACAAAGTGGTATCAGAGCGGGTCGTGTCCGAGAAAGTCTACAAAGCCATGCCTAGTAGAGTCTCACTTATAGGTGTGTTGCACGCGACAATTATAATTGAGAGGCTATAGGGCATTTAGGAAATGTTACCCTTCTTTTGTTTCCAGATCGTGCCATAGAGCTGAGTCATAAGAAGTCAGTATAAAGTTTCCACAAAATTTTATATGCACTAGAGGTGCTATCACAATAGAGCTTTAAGGTGTAGATGTAATTTCTACTTATATGGAAGGGAAGCTATGAAAGATACAAAAGATATAATGCAAGATTGAAAGGTAACTAAGGTAAAGGTGAAGTAGATATGAGATACTCAAGTACGAAAGACTACGAATAGTCGCGACTTCAGATATAGTTTGGGTTTTAGTTTAGTTTACAAAGGAGACCCTAGTGAAATTTTTTGTAAATCTCAAAGAGTTAACATTCGAGGGCGAATGATTCTAAGGGGGGAAGGATGTTACATCCCGTACTTTAATATTAGGATTAGTCATAGAAGTCCATTTGAGCTTGAAGAGATTAATACCCCGTAAGTTTACCAATCTTGCTACCGTTAAATATTATGTTAGTGTAGTATTTTCTTTTAAGAGGAGTATTTTAGTAAAACTTTTATGAGTATAATTTTGGTTAGTTACCATTATTACTATTTTTGGATATGGTAAATTATACTCATAATATGAGAAAGTTTATGAGATTTTCTTTATTATAAAGATAGAAATTATTTTCGCACAAGAAAAGAAGGTTATGTTTTTAACATTTTAAGAATTAAACATACGGAAAATTATACTCTTTATATGAGATTAAGAAAATTAGAAGTTGAGAAAATATATGTATTTTTATATGGATGTTTTAATGAAATAATAGTGTATGTATTAATTTTATATAATGCCACATGACCATAATAGTAAGTTATATAAAGTGTATTAAAAATAAGTAAAATTTTAAATAATTTGAGATAATTTTTAATTACGTGGGTAATTAGTTAATTATCGGGTAACATGTTATTACCTAGTTAATTAATAAGTTAGGGGATAAGATTAAACAAATTGCTCAGATATTTATGTCCACATGTGATTGGTTTACGAAATGTGAATATTTTCTTTTGTTTCTAGGAGCACTACGGCCGTGACTATGAGTTAATTCCTTTCATTTAATAGAAATTTGTTATTTAATAATAAATGAAGATTTTGACTGACACTCTTTCTACAAGAAGGTTAATATCAAGGATATGTTTGGTTCGAATAAATGATCCCATATGCTAGAAGGCCAAACATGTTTACTGCTCGTTCAATAGCTGCTTAGGAAATTTTAAGCCTTTAATGTAACTGCATAGCATTTGCTAAACACCCACCACTACGTGGAAGCCCCCCATGCCAAGAGTATGACTCATAACTTAGAATGAAAGGTGGCATTTAGAGAAATGTTTTGCCTCTCTTCAATAAGGAGCTTGATTATTCCAATAGTAAGAGTAAAAAGTTGGGAGCTTCTGCAACATTAATAAATTCATTTGTTGCTTGTTCCTGAAGTTTACATGAACACTTGCATGGCACAATTATCACAGTATTTCAATCTTTAGATGGCATTTACTTTTCTTTAACAGAAATGCAATCCAAGCTTGATACAAATAATTTAAAAGTTATTTAGAAAAATATTAGAGTATTCCCTATGCTTAAGCTGACGAGGGGAAATTCTTATTCTTGAGTGGAAATGTCTAGTAGGAGATAAGGTTTGCAGTACTAGTTCTGGAACAACCAACTACATTCATTGTCAGGACAACATGTTGGGTGTACCCATTCACTATCAAATTGATGAGTCTTATTTATACATGTTGATTCCTGCATATTCACCACCACGAAGTGAATCTGTTCAATAATGGTTGTCACCTGATTGTATAAAATCTTTTAAAATGGATGTAGTTTCTGGCCTACCACTGTAACTATTAATAAAGGTTTGCTCTGATAATGTAGCAAAATCGGCTCAGGTATGTTAAGGCTATCCCTTCTTTCTTTTTGTCATGATCTACACGGCACAAATGAAACGAACAAATGCACAACTTTCATAAATGAATCTATTCATAGAGGTATTAGAAGTGCCTATATTCTTGAATTCCCATATATCTTATTATTCCATTGTCTATTCATGGGTCTCAGAAAATACGTAAATTGATTTTATGATATTAATCAGAGGAATAATGGTCTTATGACACTCTGAAATATTTTATTGACGTACATCTCATGCATTGAATTCATTTACATTTTTCCATGACCAGATGGAGTTATATACGTATATATATGTATATTATATGTGTATGAGATATGGGAAAAGGTTACGACATTATATACGCACCAACACCTGATCAGTTGGTATACATTGATGATTTTGCCCAGTGGCTGAGATGATATGATGGGATGCCCTCTGAGGCTTTATGATATTATGTACCTACAAACCTATGCATTACATGGCATTTATACGCATATGCATGATACTATAAATATTTCATGATTTATAGAGCTATCCAAAATTACACGTTGAGTCCTTTACTCCATGTTTTAGTTCTGCCTTACATACTCGGTAAATTATTCGTACTAACGTCCTTTTGTTGGGGATGCTACATTCATGTCTGCAGGTATAGATAATCAGTTTGACGCCTCATAGTAGACGGGGTCTGCATTCAACGAAGGATCGGTAAGACTCCACCTAATTCGGAGTGCAGCCAAGTCTATATGTCATCGTGTCAGCATTTTGCTACATACTTATGGGTAGGCTGGTACCCTGTCTTATTTGATGTCAAATAATCTTAGAGACTTTGTAGACAGAGGTTCATTTTGTACAGTATGTCAGGGGGTTTGACGGCCCATATGTATTCATATTTTATGAAAAATGGTTCAAGGATACAGTGTTCTCCACTTACAGTAGTATATTACGAGTCGTGGCCATGTTGGCCCATGATAGTTGCAGAAAAAATGAGTTAGAATGGTTCGCTCGGGCCAGTACAACACCAGGTACCAGCCACACCTCTCGAGGTTTGGGGCGTGACACAAACAAATTTGGATTCATGTTTTGACTATCTTGGTGGGTTCGTATCGTTATTTGAGACCTTGTCGTATGCTTGGAATTGAATTTGGGGGTCTCTAGCTTGAGTTATTATTTTTTTTTTAAAATTGAAAGTTGAAAGTTGAAAGTTTAATGATTTTTAAGAATTGACTAATGTTTGTTCTTGTTGATACCAGGTCTGTATCCTGGTTCCGAATCTAGGTACAGGTCCATTATAATATTTATGACTTGTCTGTGAAATTTGGTGAGAAACAGAGTTGGTTTGACGTGATTCGGACGTTCATTTTTAAAATAGAAGTTTTAAAGTTTTCTTAAAACTTTCATTTGATTTGGTGTTTAATTCGTGGTTCTAGGTGATTTTTTGGCGATTTGATCATGCGAGCAAGTTAGTATGATGTTTTTGGACTTGTGTGAATCTTTGGTTTAGAACCCCGAGGGCTCAGGTGAGTTTCGTATAGGCTATAGAGTTATTTGGACTTATAAAAATCTGGGTTTTTGCAGCTTCAGGTGCTTTCTTGTTTCCTTCTTCGCATTTGTGAAAGTACTCTCATGAACGTGAAGTGTGAGCTCGGCCGAGGGATGGTTTTTTTCTACGTAAATGCGAGGCCATGGTCGCAAACGCGGAACACTGGGGGGTCTGCTCTTCGCGAATGCGTAGAGTTATTGGAGTTGGGCTGAGGATCAGCGGGTTGTTCTACGCGAACGTGAGCTTAGGTTCGCGAATGCGATGGCCAGGGGGGATAGACCATCACGAATGCGTGCAACCCTTCGCGAATGCGTAGGCCTTCTAGGCCGCTACCTTTCGCAAACATGGCAAGCCCATCGCGAACGCAAAGAGGGCCTGGCGCCAGTGATTAAAACAGACCTGAAAACGGGATTTTTGCCATTCTTTTAAAATTTCAAAACTAGAAGACCTAGAGGCGATTTTCCCAAGAGAATTTCTTCCCTAATTTGTTGATAAGTGATTCTAATCTACTTTCTTTCAATTATCCATTATATTTCATGAATCTTCAACCTAAAATCTAGGATATTGTGCTAGAAATTGGGGGTTTGGGTAGAATTAGGGATTTTTGTAAAATTGAAATTTAGACCTAGAATTGAGGTCGAATTTCAAAACAAATTATATAATCGGGTTCGGGGGTTAATGGGTAAATGGATTTTGTTCAGAACCTCGGATTTTGACCAAGCGGGCCCGGGGTCGATTTTTGACTTTTTGGGGGAAAATTTGGGAATTCTAAATTTATACTTGGTAATTGATTCCTTTAGCAATATTTGATATTATTGAGTCAATTGTGGTTAGATACGAGTTGTTTGGAGGCGGATTCTAGTATAAAGGCCCCGATAGAGTTTTGAATAGACTGCGGAGTGAGGTAAGTGTCGTGGTTAACCTTGACTTGAGGGAATTAGAAACCCTCGGACTATGTGCTGTGTGAATTTCATGTGAGAGGCATATATGCGAGGTGACGAGTGCTTATACGCCGCCGAATTATCTGTTTTACCTGATTTTCTACCTTTCCTTAATTGTCTCTTTCACTGTCTTAACTGTTATATGCTCTAAATGCTTTCAACGCTTAACTGCTACCTGTTAATCAATGTCTTCTCCTGTTAATGATGTTAGACCTTTTCATAGTGTCATGATTTCGTGCTATTTGACTAAATTGACTTACTAGCACCTTTTAATTATCAATTGATGGATTGGTTTCATTTAGTAGTATCAATTATGTAGATTCCTGTGTTGTACAATGTTTTCCTTTCCGGTTTAGTTTGGTATTTATTGATCGTAAAGGTTTCATGGTTGAACTATTAATTTGACTGTGTATGTTGAGTATTTGATACTGATATAGTGGGATCGGGTTGCACACTGCAACATGTGGAATAAGGGTGGAATGATATGGTGGAATAAGAGCGAATTTTTATTGATACGGTGAGACCGGATTGTACGCTGAAACAAGTAAAATAAGGGTGGATTGATATGGTAAATAAGGGTAGATTATGATACTGATATTGCTATATGGTGGGATCGGGTTGGGCGCTGCAACGTGTGTGTGTGTATATATATATATATTCTCTATTGTTGATGTCGTTACGGTGAAATAAGGGAGGATTCTGTGTTGTACAGTGAGATTGGGTTGCGCGCTGTAACAACCTATGTGATTTCATTTCTTGAGTTGTGTTTGATTTTCAGTATTCTCATTTGAAATTCTAAGGATTGATAATTCTGGATGACATTGGTTTATAACTTAAGGCTGCAATTATTATTTGCAGTTGACTTTTCTTATCTTGTTCGGTATTTCCTTTTTCTACCTTTATTATATACTGCATACAGATTGTAGTGTGAGTAACCCACCTTAGCCTTGTCAATACTTCGTTGAGGTTAGGCTCGACACTTACAGAATACATGGGGTCGGTTGTACTCATACTACACTCTGTACTTCTTGTGCAAATTTTAGAGTCGGTCCCGGCGGCGGCTATTAGCGTTGAGGTACAATTGCTCTCCGCCCGCAGGTCCTGGAGTTCCTTTCTCTTCCTTTATTTAGCTGTGCATTTTTATTCAGACATCTCTTTATTTATTTCAAACCCGTGTATGTATTATTCTTGTAGCTCGTGCACTTGTGACACTAGGTTCAAGGATTTGTAGCAGATATTTGGCAGTTTTAGCTTCACACTTATACTTTAGATTATATCAGTTATTCACCTTCTTTCACATTATTTAATTTAAACTGTTAAAAATGGATAAACTGTTCTGATATTGGCTTGCCTATTAAGTGAAATGTTAGGTGCTATCACGGTCCCGACGGTGGGAATTCCGGGTTGTGACAAACTACGACCAATGTTTTTTGAAAACGGACTCAGATCAATATTTTGATGGTCCTAGTAGGTCCGTATCGTGATTTGGAACCTGGGAGTATGCCCGGAATCAAATTCGGAAGTCCCTAGCTTGATCTAACATAATTTGTTGAAAATTAGTAATTTAAAGGTTTAAAGAATTCCTAAGTTTGATTGTACGTTAACTTTGTTGCTATCGGGTTTGGATTACGGTTCTGGAACTTGGTATAGGTTCATTTCAGTATCTATGACTTGTCTGCAAAATTTTGTGCAAAAAAGAGTTGATTTGATGTGATTCGGACACCTGGTTGTAAAATTGCATGTTCTTGAGTTTCTTTGAAAATTTCATTCATTTTGGCATCTGATTCATAGTTCTGGGTGTTAGTTTGATGTTTTGATTGCGCAAGCAAGTTTGTATGATATTATCACACGTGTGTGCATGTTTGGTTTGGAGCCTGAGGGGCTCGGGTGAGTTTCAGATTGGCTACAGAGTGATTTTGGACTTAAAAAAAATTGTTGATGACCCTCTGTTGCTGGTGTGGTCTGCACACCTTGCAATTTGCGAATATTTTATTCGCAATTACGAATGGGGTCTGGGAACAACATAGATCGCAATTGCAATCAATTAATTGCTTTTTGAAGCTCCAGTGTTCGCATTTGCGAACAAATCATCGCAATTGGGATGTCAACAGAGATGTGGGTTTCTTCGCATTTGCGAAGGATTTCTCGCATTTGGGAACCCCAGGTCGCCTTTGCGATATCTGTGCCTGGACAAAAAGCTAAGAAGACAGGATTTAGCTCATTTTTTTCAAACTGTCAACCCTAAACACCCTAGAGGTGATGTTCTAAGAGAATTTTCTTCCCAAAAACTTTGGTAAGAAACTTTAATCTATTTCTTTTCTATTACCCATTACATTCCAAGTATTTTCAATATTAAATCTAGGATTTTCATGGTAAAAATTAAAGATTTGGGTAAAATTTGGAATTTTTGTAAATTTGGGATTTAGACCTCGAATAGAGGTCGGATTTTGAAACTAATTATATAACTGGGCTCGGGGGTGAATGGGTAATTGGATTTTGGTCCGATCCCCATATTTTGACCAATGGGCCCAGGGTTGAGTTTTGTTGACTTTTTGGGAAAAATGTAAAGATCTTAACTTTATGTATTGCAATTGATTTCCCTAGCATTGTTTTATGTAATTGAGTCGATTTTGTTTATATTCAATTGGTTTGGAGGAGGATTTTGGAGGAAAGGCCCCAGTTGAGCTTTGATTTGCTTGCGGAGCGAGGTAAGTGTTGTGTTTAACTTTGATTTGAGGGAATTAGGAACTCTTGAGCTATGTGTTATGTGAATAACATGTGTAGCGGTATATGCGAGGTGACGAGTGTATATACGACGTCAAAATACTTGTTTCCATGCTTTCCCGTATTTTATTCCATGTCCTAACTGATGCATGCTTTAATTGCTTCCTATGCCTTAACTTGCTACTTGTTACTTCTTACTCTCGTATTGAAATGTTCGTTTCTTACGTGCTTCCATGATTAATTGCTACTTGCCTTAGTTGTCCTACTTGTACACTTTAACTGTCATATATTTGGCTTGTTTTGTTGCTTAGTATTAATTGTAGCATCCATTGATTTGGCACGGGGTTCTTTATTGCTTTGTTTTCATATTCTTTAGTCCTAGAAACACTCGTGAATTAAGTTGTTGAATTGATTATATCTATTGATTTTGTTTATGAATCGGGTTGCACGCCACAAAGGGTGAAATAAGGGAGGATTGATATTGATATGGTGGGATCGGATTGCATGCCGTAATGGATTTTATATGTGATTTTAATAATGTTGATATAAAGGAGGACTATGATATTGATTTTGATTATATGGTGGGATCGGGTTGCACGCGGTAACGGATTTTACATGTTATTCTTGGTATTGATATGGTAACATAAGGGAGAATTGTGTCAGTACCAATCACACAATAAGAACAAAAATTTCACAATTTAACTCAAAACTTTCCACAATATTTACACCTCAAACCAAAGCAAACGAAAAGCTGTACAATCATAAAACTTCACTCAAATAATACTACTCAGCGAAACCAATCCAAAATATATCATAAATCACTGATAAACCAACTTAAGCCAATAATATGAGACAATGAAACTACGGGATAGCTAATACCTTCAACAATGAAAAACAATGTCTGACAAGAAGCAATTAAGCATGAAATTACCAGTGAAGCATGTAGCAGTTAGGGCAGGAAACAATATATTAAGAAGGGGAAGAAACAGGTGAAACAGATAAATTGGTGGCGCATAGGTACTCGTCACCTCACCTATACGCCACACACATGGATTCTCACATCGGAATTAAGTCAAGGGTTCCTAGTCCCTTGAGTCAAAGTTAGACACAACACTTACTGCGATCCCACAGACAAACTCAAAGCTCAATCACAACTTTTTCCTTCACACAAGCCTCCAGACCAATAAAATCTAGCAAATTACCAACCACACGATTAAATTTAAGCCTTAAGAACAACCCACGAGAGCAAGGAATTCAATTTAGGCCATTTTTGAAAAAGTCAACAAAAGGCAACACCCGGGACCGCTTGTTTCAAACCCGAAATTCGGACCAAAACACACTTACCCATTCACCCCCGAGCTCGGATATATAATTGATTTTGGAATCTGACCTCAATTTGATGTCTAAATCCCCAAATTTCGAAATCCATAATTTCTACCTAAAAATCCCCAATTCCACCATGAAAACCTTAAATTCTAGGTTGAAATTTTGTAAAATGAAGTGAAAGATTGAAAGAAACTAGTTAACAATCACTTACCTATGACTTGGGGAAAAAAGAGACTTTGGAAACTAGCCTCTTATGTTTTAGGTTTAGAAAAATTGAAGAATGAATGAAAAATCCCGTCCAAAATCATTTTGATGAGTTGCAGGTATCACATCCGAAAATGCAAACTTCCCTTCGCAAATGCTAAGACTGTCATGGGCCTTCTAACATTGCAAATGCGAACAATCGTTCCCAAATGTGGCCAGTGCTGATCGCAATTGCGATCCTGAGCTTCGCAATTGCGAAGGTCCCCTCCCAGCCCCACTGCTCGCACATGCGATGATTCTTTGCAAATGTGAGGCTCGCATTTGCGAGCCAGACTTCGCAAACGTGAAGTTTTCAGACCTAAAGCATACCAGCAAAATTTCCTAAGTTCAAATCACTTTGTAGCCTACCCGAAACTCACCCGAGCCCTCGGGGCTCCAAACCAAACATGCACACAAGTCTTAGAACATCATACGATCTTGCTCGTGTGAACAAATCACCAAAATAACCCCTAGAACTATCAATTAAGCACCAAATCACATGAAATTCTTATGAACATTTTGAAATTCCTATTTTCACAACCTGGCGTCCGAATCACGTCAAATTAGTTCCGTTTATCATCAAATTCCACAGATAAGGCATAAATATTATTTTGGACCTGTACCGGGATCCAGAACCAATATACGGGCCCGATACCAACAAGATCAAACATTAACCAAATTCTTAAAACTATTTAACTTTCAGTTTTTCAATTTTCTTTAACATTTCGTTTCTCGAGCTAGGGACCTCGGAATTTGATTCCGAACATACGCCCATGTCCCATATTTTGATACGGACCCACGGGGATTGTCAAAATATGAGTCCGAGTCTATTTACACAAAATGCTGACCGAAGTCAACTAAATCAACCTTTAAAGGCAAAATTATTATTTTTTATCAACTCTCAACATTAAAGCTTTCCGAAAACGTGCCCGGACAGCGCATGCAAATCGAGGAGGAATAAACTGAGGTTTTGAAGGACTCAGAACATGGAATTGAGTTCTAATACATAAGATAACCTTTTGGGTCATCACATTCTCCATCTCTAAAACAACCATACCTGAGCTGGTGAAAAGGTAGGGATATCTACTCCGCATATCAAACTCGGACTCCCAGGTAGCTACCTCAATAGGCTCACCTCTCCACTACACTTGAATAGAGGGATAACTCTTCGATCTTAACTAACGAACCTGCCGGTCTAGAATGGCTACTAGCTCCTCCCCGTAGGTCAAATCCTTGTCCAACTGGTCAATGCTGAAGTCTAACAAGTGAGATGGATCGCACTGATACTTCCAAAGCATGGACACATGGAATACTGGATGGACCTCTGATAAACCGGGTGGCAACGCAAGCTTGTAGGCCACATCTTCCACTCACTCAAGGATCTCAAAAGGCCCGATGAACCTAGGGCTTAATTTGTCCTTCTTTTCAAACCTCATTACACCCTTCATGGGCGATACCCGAAGCAACACTCTCTTTCCAACCATGAATGCCATATCACGAACCTTACGGTCGGCATAACTATTCTGCCTGGACTGAGCTATACGAAGTCTATCCTGAATAATTTTCACCTTATCCAAGGCATCCTGTACCAAATCTATACCCAATAACCAAGCCTCCCTCGGCTCAAACCATCCAACCGGCGATCGACACCGTCTACCATATAATGCCTCATAGGGGGCCATCTAGATGCTCGACTGATAGCTGTTGTTGTAGGTAAACTCCGCTAATGGCAAGAATTGATCCCAAGAACCTCCAAAGTCAATAACACAAGCGTGGAGCATATCCTCCAAGATCTTAATAGTACGCTCGGACTGTCCATCCGTCTGACGATGAAATGTTGTGCTTAACTCGACCCGCGTACCCAACTCACGTTGTGCTACCCTCTAGAAAGCGAGGTAAACTATGTACCTCAATCAAAAATGATAGACACAGGCACACCATGAAGACGAACGACCTCACAGATATAGATCTTTGCCAACCACTCTGAAGAATAGGAAACTGCCACATGAATTAAATGCGCTGACTTGGTCATCCTATCCATAATAACCCAAACTGCATCGAACTTTCTCCGAGTTTGTGGGAGTTAAAAAACAAAATCCATAGTGATACGCTCCTACTTCCACTCAAGAATCTCTATCTTTTGAAGCAAACCACCAAGTCTCTGATGCTCGTACTTTACTTGCTGACAATTTAGACACTGAGCTACATATGCAATAATATCCTTCTTCATCCTCCTCCACCAATAATGTTGCCGCAAGTCCTGATACATCTTGGCGGCGCCTGGGTAAAAAGAATACCGGGAACTGTGAGCCTCTTCTAAGATTAACTCACGAAGTCTGTCCATATTAGGAACACAAAGATGACCCTACATCCTCAAAACTCCTTCATCTCCAACCGTAACCTGTTTGGCATCACCGTGCCGCACTGTGTCCCTAAGGACAAGCAAATGAGGTTCATCATACTGCCGCTCCCAGATACGCTCAAACAATGAAGACCGAGTGAATGTACAAGCTAAAACACGACTGGGTTCAGAAACATCCAACCTCATGAGCTGATTGGCTAAGACCTGAACATCTACTACAAGCGGTCTCTCACCGACTGGAATGTACGCAAGGCTGTCCATACTATCTGACTTCATTCTCAAAGCATCGACCACCATATTGGACTTCCCGGGATGATACAAGATGGTGATATCATAGTCTTTATATAGCTCCAACCACCTCCTCTGCCTCAAATTGAGCTCCTTCTACTTGAACAAATACTGCAAACTCTTATGATCCGTGAACACCTCACACGACATGCCATATAGATAGTGCCTCCAAATCTTTAGCGTGTGAACAATGGCTGCCAGCTCCAAGTCAATAACAGGATAATTTTTCTCGTGAACCTTTAGTTGCCGTGAAGCATATGCAATAGCCTTCCCACTCTGCATCTATACCGCACCAAGTCCAATACGAGATGCTTCACAATATACTGTATAAGGCCCTGAACCTGTAGGAAACACCAACACCAGCGCCGTAGTCAAGTTGTCTTAAGCTTTTGAAAGCTCGCTTCACACTCGTCTGACCATCTGAACGGGGCTCCCTTCTGGGTCAACCTGGTCATAGGGCATGCTATAGATGAGAACCCCTCCACAAACCGACGGTAATAATCCGCCAATCCCAAGAAACTACAAATCTCTATGGCAGAAGTAGGTCTAGGCCAGTCCTTGACTGCCTCGATCTTCTTAGGATCCACCTGAATACCCTCTGCTGATACAACGTGACCCAAGAAAGCAACTGAACTTAACCAAAACTCGCATTTTGAAAACTTAGCATATAACTGGTTGTCTCTCAAAGTCTGAAGAATGACCCGAAGATGCTTCTCATGCTCCTCTCGACTACGGGAGTATATCAAGATATCATCAATAAAGACAATCACAAAGGAATCCAGATAGGTCTTGAACACTTGGTTCATCAAATCCATAAATGTTTCGGGGGCATTTGTCAGCCCAAATGACATCTCTAGAAACTCATAATGCCCATACCGAGTTCGAAAAGCTGATTTAGGGACATCGGATGCCCTAATCCTCAACTGATGATAGTTAGACCTCAAATTGATCTTTGAAAACACCTTGGCACCCTAAAACTGATCAAATAAGTCATCAATCCTCGGTAATGGATACTTGTTCTTGATGGTGACTTTGTTAAATAAGGCCAAATTGACCTTGGCCTCCACTTCTAGCGGCCTGGCCTCCAGCTCTAACGGCCTGACCCCCACCTCTAGCAGCCTAACCTCTACCTCTGGCTCCCTGACCCTTAACTCTACTTGGATGAGCGGGCGGTAGCGCGTTCGATGCCGTAATCATGGTATAAGAACCCTGTTGTTATGTTAGAATGCCCATTAATCTCAGATAGGTCCTCCAGATATGCCCATAATCACCACACTCAAAACATTCATCTTGATAATGTGGTTGTGAAAACTGAGACTGACCCAGGTGAGGAGACTAAATGCAATAATAACTCTGAAGAGGAGGTGCTCTGATAGGAGCTAGTGGTGCACTATAAGCTGGATACCCTGAAGAAGGTACATAAGGACCATGACTCTCTGAAGCTCCATGGGATGTCTGAAGTGCTGAATGAAACAGCCTTGGAAGATGGCTCCTACCAAAAGTACCTCAACCTCCATATGAGGCCCCACTGAATCCATCAAAGTGGCACGGCCTCTTGTTAGACCCCTGACCACTCCCCTAATCTAGAACTATCTCAACTCGTCTGGCAACATTGGCGGCATCCTGGAAATAAATCTCACTCCCTATCTCTTTAGCCATCTGCAATCTGATAGGCTGAGCAAGTCCCTCAATAAACCTCCCCCCTCTCTCTCTCTCTCTCTCTCTCTCTCTCGGTTGGAAGTATAAGAAGAGCATGATGGGCCAAATCAATAAAGCGGCTCTCGTACTGAGTGACAGACATATTGCTCTGCTGGAGATGCTCGAACTGCCTACGATAGTCCTCTCTCAGTGTAACAGGAAGGAACCTTTCGAGAACTATATGAAAGAACTGGTCCCAAGTCAAAGCAGGCGACCCAGCTGGTCTAGTCAACACAAAATCATTCCACCATCTCTTGGCGGACCCTATCATCTAGAACGCAGCAAAATCAACCCCATTGGTCTCCACTATCCCCATGTTCTGCAGCACCTCATGGTAGTGGTCAAGATAAATCATGTGGGTCCTCAGAAGCTGCCCCACTGTAATGAACTGGAAAGAGCTTGGTGAACTGGTCCAACCTCAACAAGGCCTTAGAAGACATAACTAATCCATGACCGGTCTGTGCTATAACACCCGGCGGAACTGCCCCAACTGGCTGGGCTACTAGAGTCTGAAACTGGGGAGTCATCTGCTCTAGAGTGTGGGTAGTGGGATTCTGAACTCCACTCCCAACCTGAGAGACGACTGGTGCTACAAGAAATGTGTCGGTCTGAGCAACACTCTCTATAAGGCCCAGTAGACGGACCAAAGCATCTGGTAGTTCCGGGGTAGCGATGAACCCCTCTAGAACCTCAGTTGGCCCTGCTAGAATGGTCTAGGCTAGAGCCTCCTCATCATACTCTACCTGATGCTCCACCGCTGATGCTGCTGCTGGTGCTCTGGACTGAGCCCTGCCCCTTCCTCGGCTTCTAGCATGGCCTCGGCCTCTGCCCCTCGTAGGAGCTGTCACTAGGGACTCTAGCTACTGCTCAGCTGATGAAGCAGTACGTGTTCTCGCCATCTACGAAGGGACAGGAGTAGGGAGTTCAATTAGCATTGAGAGATCAAATTGCACAGCAGAGAAGAATACAAGTGAATTTATTCCTAAACCCTGTAGCCTCTGGGAATAAGCACAGACGTCTCCGTACCGATCCCTCAGACTCTACTAAGCTTGTTCATGAATTGTGAGACCTAGGCAACCTAGTGCTCTAATACCAACTTATCACTACCCGGAATTCCCACCATCGGGACCGTGATGGCGCCTAACATCACACTTGCTAGGGAAGCCAACGTTAGAGTATTACTAACCAATTTCCTTTACGATTCAGTGAATGAAAGTAAACAAGTGATCATAGTTGCGAAAGTAAGTAAACATCCTCTTTGTATATATATACTATTGCCAGAACTATTACTATTACTACCCAAAATCCAGTGTCACAATCCACGAATATACTATGATTATCTACAAACATCAGTCTGAAAGAAATTATAACTATATTGGAAATAAAGAAAACAGTAATGTAGAGAGGTAGAAGGGGAAGCCAGGGCCTGCAGATGCCAGCTGGACTACCTTGGGTCTCCTAGTTGGATGTATCTGCAATGGACCTCTCGATCAGCCACAACTTGCTCCAAAATTTGCACAGAAAGTGTAAAGTGCAGTATCAGTAGAACCGATGCCATGTACTGGTATGTGCTAAGCCTAACCTTAACGAGGTAGTGACGAGGCTACGGTGGGTCATTTACAATATAACCTGCATACAAAGTAAAATAAAGGCAGAAAGAAGAACGGAACATAATAAAACAGTAACTTGCAAGGAATGAATACATGACTCAAATAACTCATCAGTACCCAGCTATAACCAATCCTTAAGTGAAACACAAAACTACAGAATAACTTGCACAGTAGAGGAAAGATACATAAACACATAAACTGATGCGGCGCATATCCCGATCCCACCATATAATCAATATCAATATGAACACTCACCCTTATTACTCCTTATCGATCCACTATTATTCCTCTTGTTGAAGCGTGCAACCCTATCCCACCGTACAATAGCAATTCACCCTTATTCCTCCTTAATATATCACACTTATTCCTCATGTTGCGGCACACAACCCGATCCTACCATATCATAGCATTTCACCCTTATTCCTCCTCAATATATCACGCTTATTAATCTTGTTGTGGCATGCAACCCAATCCCACCATATTAGTACCAATCACACAATAAGAACATGAATTTCACAATTTAACTCAAAACTCTCCACAATATTTAAACCTCAAACCAAAGCAAATGAAAAGCTGTACAATCATGAAACTTTACTCAAATAATACTACTCAGTAAAACCAATCCAAAATATATCATAAATCACTGATAAACCAACTTAATCCGATAATATGAGACAATGAAACTACGGGATAGCTAAGGCATTTAACAATGTAAAGTAGCAATTTATCATGGAATTACCAGTGAAGCATGTATCAGTTAGGGCAGGAAACAATATATTAAGAAGGGGAAGAAACATGCGAAACAGATAAATTGGTGGCGCATAGGTACTCGTCACCTCACCTATACGCCACACACATGGATTCTCACATATCAATTAAGTCAAGGGTTCCTAGTCCCTCGAGTTAAAGTTAGGCACAACACTTACCTCGATTCCACGGACAAACTCAAAAATCAATTACATCTTTTCCCTTCACACAAGCCTTCGGATCAATAGAATCTAGCAAATTACCAACCACACAATTCAATTTAAGCCATAGGAACTACCCACGATTGCAAGAAATTCAACTTAGGCCATTTTTGAAAAAGCCAACAAAAATCAACACCTCGGACTACTTGGTCCAAACCCAAAATTCGGATCAAAACACGATTACCCATTCACCCACGAGACAGGTTATACAATTGGTTTTGGAATCCGACCTCAATTTCTGGTCCAAATCTCCAAATTTCGAAATCCCTAATTTCTAGCCAAAAATCTCCAATTCCACCATGAAAACCTTAGATTCTAGGTTGAATTCTTGTAAAATGAAGTGAAAGATTGAAAGAAACTAGTTAAGAATCACTTACCTATGATTTGGGGAAGAAGGAGTCTTTGAAAAATCGCCTCTTATGTTTAAGGTTTTGAGAAATTGAAGAATGACTAAAAAATCCCGTTCAAAATCATTTTGACCAGTTGCAGGTATCGCATTTGCGGTCAGTGGTTCGCAAATGCGAACTCCGCAAATGCGAACTTCCCTTTGCAAATTCGAAGACTGTCCTGGGCCTGCTACATCGCAAATGCAAAGAATCATTCACAAATGCGGCCAGTGATGTTCGCAATTGCGATCCTGAGCTTCGCAATTGAGAAGGTCCCCTCCGAGCCCCACTGCTCGCAAATACGATGATTCTTTGCAAATGCGAGGCTCGCATTTGCGAGACAGACTTCGCAAATGTGAAATCTGGAGACCTGAAGCATACCAACAAAATTTCCTAAGTTCAAATCACTCCGTAGCCTACCTGAAACTCTCCCGAGCCCTCGAGGCTCTAAACCAAATATGCACACAAGTCTTAGAACATCATACAAACTTTCTCGTGCGATTAAATCGCCAAAATAATGCCTAGAGCTACGAATTTAGCACCAAATCCATGAAATTCTTAAGAACACTTTGAAATTCCTATTTTCACAACTGGGCATCCGAATAACATCAAATCAGTTCTGTTTATCACCAAATTCCACAAATAAGGCATAAATATTATTTTGGACCTGTACCGGGCTCCATAACCAATATACGGGCCCGATACCAACAAGATCAAATATTAACCAAATTCTTAAAACTATTTAATTTTTAGTCTTTCAATTTTCATCGAAAATTCATTTCTCGAGCTAGGGACCTCAAAATTCAATTTCGGGTATACATCTAGGTCCCATATTTCGATACGATCCACCAGGACTGTCAAAATACGATTCTAGATCTATTTACTCAAAACGTTGACTGAAGGCAAAAATTATTATTTTTATCAACTTTCAACATAAAACTTTTCGAGGAATAAAATGAGGTTTTGAAGGCCACGGAACACGGAATCGAGTTCTAAAACATAAGATGACCTTTTGGGTCATCACAACTTCTATTGATGGTGCTCTACTGTAGATCTTGCATTTGCGAGGTCTTGCTTGCAATTGCGAGCCTCGCTTTTGCGAACAAGTGATCGCATTTGCGAGCATGGGTTGGACTAGGTAGCCTCAAATTTGCGAGGAGGATGTTCACATTTGCGAATCAATAGTATTCGCATTTGCGACTCGGTATGTTCTTTGATTAACTTTGCATTTGTGAAGGAGTGGCCCGTATTTGCGAAGGTTGGGAGTTCGCAGTTGTGAACAAAATGTCGCATTTGCGGCTTCTGTGGCTTTGAGGCAAGGTTCGCATTTGCAAACCTTTTCTTGCATTTGTGATGTTTCCAATTGCGAGCAAGAAATCGCAATTGCGATATCACCAGTTGGGTAAAAGAGGAAAAAATGGGACTTAGCTCATTT
Organism: Nicotiana tabacum; assembly: GCF_000715075.1. NCBI lineage: Eukaryota > Viridiplantae > Streptophyta > Magnoliopsida > Solanales > Solanaceae > Nicotiana > Nicotiana tabacum. Next base: position 85,318,379 of record NC_134084.1, on the reverse strand, counting down.
CTCGCAATTTCTCAACTCTAAACATCCTAGAGGCGATTTTTCAAGACTTTTCTTCCCAAATTCCTTGGTAAATGACTTTAATCCATTTTTTTCAAGTACCCATTACATTTCATGAGATTTCAACATCAAATTTAGGATTTTCATTGTAGAAATTAGGGATTGGGGTAAAATTTGGGATTTTTGTGATTTAGCCTCTATTTCTGTATTTCAAAACCTCGATTAGCTCCATATAGCGTTTCTCAATTTGCATGCGTAGTCTGTCTCTTATTGTAATGACCCAAAATTCTCGCCCTCGGCACCGTGATGGCACCTAACATTTCACTTGCTAGGCAATCCAACGATAGATGTGGTTATTAACCATTTTTAATAATTCAAACCAAATGAAAACCAATAAGCTAAATAAACTTAAATAAAGTAGATAAATTTGATATACTGTGAAAACCAACTACAAATCTCAGAACTGGTGTCACGGATACACTAGCCATACTCACAGCCTTTCTACTCAAGGCATCAACCACCACATTGGCCTTCCTGGGATGGTACAAAATAATGATATCATAGTCATTCAATAGCTCCAACCACCTCCTCTGCCATCCTGCATCAATACTACACTGAGCCAAATAAGAGATGCATCAAAATACACTGTGTAGGATCCTGAACCCGTGGGTAACACCAACACTAGCGCCTTAGTCAAAGCAGTCTTGAGTTTCTAAAAGCTCAACTCACACTCATCAGACTACCTGACTAGAGCACCCTTCTGGGTCAATCTAGTCAATGGGGCTACTATGAATGAAAACCCCTCTACGAACTGGCAATAATAACCTGCCAGACCCAGGAAACTCCGAATCTCTGTAGCTAAAGTAGGTCTAGGCCAGTTTTGAATTGCCTCAATATTCTTAGGATCCACTTTTATGCCCTTTGCCGATACAACTTGCACCAAAAAGGCGACTGAGTCTAACCAAAACTCGCACTTTAAAAACTTGGCATATAACTAACCATCTCTCAGAATCTGAAGTACAATCCAAAGATACTGCTCATGCTCCTCTCGAATGCGGGAGTAGATCAAGATGTCATCAATGAATACGATTACAAAAGAATCTAAATAGGGCTTGAATACCTGGTTCATCAAATCTATAAATACTCTTGTGGCATTTCTCAACCCAAATGATATCACTAAGAACTCAAAATGCCCATATCGAGTCTGAAAACCCGTCTTAGGGACATCCAATGCCCTAATCTTCAACTGATGGTAGCCATACCTCAAATCAATCTTTGAAAACACTTTGGCACCTCGAAGGTGATCAAATAAGTAATCAATTCTCGGCAACACTTGTTCTTGATAGTGATTTTGTTCAACTGCCGATAGTCTATACACATCCTCACCAAACCATCTTTCTTCCTCACGAACAACACGGGCGCACCCCAGGGCGAGACACTAGGTCTAATGAATCCCTTATCAAGCAAATCTTGCAACTGCTCTTTCAATTCCTTCAACTCCGGCGGGGCCATACAGTATGGTGGAATGGAAATGGACTGAGTCCCTAGAGCTAAATCAATACAGAAGTCAATATCTCCCTGGCATATTTGTAGGAAACACCTATTGAAAATCACGCACAATATGTACTAAATCCATGGAAGGAACCTCCGCACTCGAATCACGAACATAGGCCAAATAAGCTAGACACCCCTTCTCGACCATACGTCGAGCCTTCATATAAGAAATAACTCTGCTGGTAGAATGGTCAGGAGTCCCTATCCACTCTAATCGAGACAATCCCAGCATGGCTAAGGTCGTCGTCTTGGTGTGACAATACAATGTAGCATGATAAGGTGACAGACAATCCATACCCAAGATAACATCAAAGTCTACCATATCAAGAAGTAGAAGATCTACACTTGACTCAAGACTCTGAATAGTAATCATACACGAGCGATAGACACGATCTACAATAATAGAATCTCCTACAAGCATGGACACATACACAGAAGCACTCAAAGAATCACGAGGCATAACCAGATATGAAGCAAAATAGGATGACACATATGAATAAGTAGAGCCCAAATCAATTAGAACTGAAGCATCTCTATGGAAAACTGGAACAATACTTGTAATAACGGCGTCAGATGACTCGGCCTTGGCTCTAGCTAGGAATGAATATAATTAGGGCTGGGCCCCACCCCTCTGACTTACGTCTCTAGGAAGGCCTCTAGCTAGATGGCCTCCACCTCTAACGACTTGATCTCCACCTCTAACGGTCTGACCTTCACCTATGGCTATCTGGCCCCTGCCTATAGCTAGTTGAGCGAGATGTGGAGCAACCGTTGCTGAGACCATGACATGAGAACTCTATTGTGGCATGCCGTTTAACAATCTTGGACAGAACCTCATGATGTGACCAGTACCTCCATACTCAAAACACCCATTCTGCTACTGTGGCTGCTGAAGCTGAAGCTGACCCGAACGGGCCCAATAACCACGGTGATGGCTCTAGATCGGAGGTTCACTAATAGGATCTGATGGTGTACTGTAAGCTGGTTGCCTAGAATGAGATACATAAGGACCAAGACTCCCCAAAGCACTGTGAGATACCAAAAAGCACTGACTGAAATGGCCTGGGAGGATGGCCTCTACCAAAAGTACCCCTGCCTCTAGATGAGCACCACTGAAACTATCGAAATGACGAGACCTCTTATGAGACCCCGGCCCCCCTCCTAACCATGAACCATCTCTAACCATCTAGAGAGGGAAAGAAATATCATCTCCAATCTCCTTGGCCCTCTGTAGCCTGATAGTAAAAGTGATCCCATCAATGAATCTCCTCACTCTCTCCCTCTCAGTATGGAGTAAAACAATGGCATGGCAATCTAGGTCTATAAATCAAGTCTCATACTGGTAAAAATCATACTACCCTGCTGAAGACACTCCAAACTGCCTACGGTGATCCTCCCTCAAAGTGATATGGATGAAATTCTCTAGAAATAGCTGTAAAAACTGATCCCAAGTAAGTGCGGGCAAACTAACTGGTCTAGTAAACATATAGTCTTTCCACTATCTTTTTGCGGAACCAGTCATCTGAAACACTGCAAAGTCGACCCCATTGGTCTCAACTATACCCATGTTGCGCAACACCTCGTGGCAACGGTCCAGGTAATCATGTGGGTCCTCAGAAGAGTGCACCACTGAAATAAATAGGAAGAGCTTGCTAAACTTATCCAACCTCAACAAAACATCAGAAGACATAGTGGGCCTATTACCAGCCTGTGCTGCAATAACAGGTTGAACCACCCCAATGTGCTTGGCTGCTAGAGTCTTGATACTAGGGAGCCGCCTGCTCCAGGGTGTGAGTAGTGGGAGTCTGTGCTCCTCCCCCCAATCTGAGAGATGGTTGGGGCACCCGGGAATGCACCAGTCTGGGCCACACTCTTCATAAGGCCCACCAAGTGGACTAGAATGGCTATGAATCCCTCCGGGACCTGAGCTTGTCCGACGGGCGTGGTCTGAGCTGGGACCTCCTCCTCATGATCAATCTGAGGCTCCCCTGGGGGTTCTACTGCTGGAGCTCTAGGCTGAGCTCTGCCTTTGCCTCGGCTTCTACCCCTGGTAGTAGATGTCACAGGGGGCGCCGTCTCTTGTCCAACTATAGATGTTGTGTGCGTTCTCGCCATCTGCGAGAGAAAAAGAATAGAATGTTTCAATCATCAATGATATAATCAAATCACACGATAGAGAAGGAACGAAACAAAAATTTTCCTAAACTCCATAGCCTCTAGAAGATAAGTACAGACGTCTCTGTACCGATCCTCTAGACTCTAATAAGCTTGCTCATGATTCGTGAGACCTAGGCAACCTAGTGCTCTGATACTAACTTGTCACGACCCAGAATTTCCACCCTAGCGACCGCGATGGCGCTTAACATTTTACTTGCTAGGCAAGCCAATATTTTATGTAGTTATTAACCATTTTTAATAATTCAAACCAAACAAAAAAAAGTAAGCCAAATAACTGAAATAAAGTCGATAAATCTGATATACGATGATAACCAAATATAAATCCCAGAACTGGTGTCACGGATACACAAGCGTCTAGAATACTACGAATAATAGTCTGAATAAAAGCATAACTGTCTGAATCGAATAAACAGCTAGAGTAATATAGAATGGGCTTCTGTCAAGCACTGGATCCGAGCAATCTACTGACCGCCGCTAGGACCGGCTCCAAAATCTGCACAAGAAGTGCACAGTGTA